>NC_081195.1:14781516-14969016 GCF_902713425.1 Acipenser ruthenus | reverse complement strand
CTAAGGAAGGATAGAGGTTACATAAGATGTTGTCCGGTTTATATGTTGCTGACTAAATGTGAGCACTTTGTGATTGAATTAATAACAACCCATATAGAATGGGTAATATAAACACACTATGACCAGGTGCTGCGATGTTTGGCCTTAGCACTGGAAGACAAGCACAGCATGACCAACAGGTTGCCACCAATGCCAGCAATATATGACACACAAAGAACAACATTCCCCCATCCAGAGGAGCAACCTCCAAGAAAAGGTATTAAAACCAAAACTCATCTAGGACAACTAGAAGCTGCTAGAGACTGGAAAATGCTGGCAGATGTTGGACAACGGCTTATTTTCCCACCTGAGATTGCCACCACTAACCTTCGACCAGATATTGTCTTGTGGTCTGGATCAGCACGTCTTGTTCACCTGGTAGAGTTAACAGTGTAATGGGAGGATGCTGTGGATGATGCGTACGAAAGGAAGAAACTTTGGTATGCTCAACTAGCTGCTGAAGCGAAACAGCGAGGATGGAAAGTCCAGGTTTACCCAGTGGAGGTGGGTTGTCGAGGATTTGTGGAACACTCCACAACCCGGTTTCTCAGAGACATTGGATTCAGTGGTCAAGAGTTGCGGCGCATAGTGAAGAACTTATCTGAAGCAGCAGAGAGGAGCAGCAACTGGCTCTGGTTGAGATGGAAATATTCTGGTTGGGGTCCTCAAGCACAGTAGAAAAAAAACTGATGTAAAGGAAGGTAAGCAAGCTGGGCTTAGCTGAGTGGGCGATGGAGGGGGGTGATGCTGGGACGCCAGTATCACTGTCAAGCCCTCTTAAGGTGTCGTGGGCTAGTCGATGAAACACCAAGGATGGAAGGTGCCCACTTGAAGACCCCAGAGAAGTACCCTACTCAGCTCAGTCCAGGTTGTCATGCTGATGCGCTAGGGAGGCCGCACAGTGGTTGATACCTGGAGCTAGCATTGCATCCATTGTGTGTGCTGATGCGCCAGGGAGGCAAAATAGGCTGATCCCTGGAGCCAGCATTACACTCCAGCCATCAACACCAGGCAGAAGGATATCTAATCATCAGATGGAAGGAAAAGCAGATGGATCACATTAGTTTATAGTAAAAGAAACTATGTCTTAGTTGGTGCTTATCTTGGCGAGAGTTGAGTCCAATATCAGCATGAAGTTTTAACACCTACTCTCATGTAATGGAAATCATAATAATCATGCTGGGATTATATATACTAGCCTCCCCTGTATTGGAATACAAGGGTTTTGACTCACTCTCTGTCTTTTTGGAGGGTAATACATATGTAATACATACAGCATTATATCAATATATTTATATCAGTTTTATATGAGTTATATATTCAAAGAAAAGGAAGCTATCCTGCTTATAGGCATTTGGCATATATGCAACATACAGAACATATTTTAAATACATTGAAAGGTGAGAGAAATGTGTGGCAAAATACATTTAAAAAACATATAGTGACCTGCATTATTGTATGTTTGATACAATAGAACCGAACCATAGAACAGGGAAATGATGTATTGTATTTTTAGGACACGTCTAAATAGAAATGTCTGCAATGCATTATAAATATCACAGTCTATAACACACCCAAAATACCCTATAGAACCTGTAAGTGGAGTTGTATGTGCAGTGACAATAGTGTAGTCAAGTAACAGAATGAGGGTTTTTGACTACATTGAACATATTGTAGGAATATAAGTATGATATCTTCTTATTCCTGTTGAAGTTTCACTTCCGTTGAATGCAAAAATTGATTTCAATTTGTTTGAAGAGCTTTTGCTCTGGAACTGCACATAGCACATTAACATTTTTAAGAATTTCAAGAGCAGTGAAAGAATTAACACAATGGAATCTTCATCATTTGTTTCTATAAATATCACAAAGGGGTCTATTTTAATTATCTAGTATCTAAATACTGCCACTCTTTCAAGATCATTTGAAACACATATTGTTTAGAATGCACAATGCTTCTGTTATGTATAATGCATTTATCTTTCATTTTGGAAAAATGACTGGGAATGTTTTTGCTTGTTATTTTTAAGCATCGCTTTGCTGGGTTGCCAAATTGTCCTGATAAGAACTGTCCTCTGTTGTTGTGGAAATAGCCCTCCAGTGAGTAGGTTGAAATGGCTAAGAAAACAATGGAGGAGGTCTAGACATGTCTCGATCTTAATAGGTCAGCTGTAGAACTGTCTGATATGTCTGCCTCAGATGTTTTACTGTTAATGGAAAGGAGAAAGTTCTCCTTTTAACCTTTATAATACAGCACTACACATATCAAAGTAGTTACTTAACAGTGGTTAACTGGATTACAATATATTCTCAATGTAATGCATGTTAAATGCTGATGCTTGTGGAAGTCCTTGGCTGTATGATGAAAATGAGAAACTGTACTGTATTTTAACAGAGGAATTCAATTTCGAACAAAGCTGAACCCACGTACTGGTACTTTTATATTCCTGTAGAAACTGTTTAAAACTGAGAATATCTCTTGGGCAACTCATGGCACAATATATTGTTATAAGATCAGTGATATATATATATATCTGTATCTTTGTTATTTGTTACGCGTTTAAATCTGTGCCTTAATTCAAATTTAATCCCAGAATGACCAAATAGGACAGAGAGCTACAGGGTCTTCTGGTTTTCATTTTAACTGAGCTCTCAGTTACTTAATTGAACCAACTATTGGCTTAATTAGTCAAGATTAACATATGTTCCAGATCTTTAGCCATTGATGACATAAATACACCTATAAAACCAGCAGGATTGTGGCTCTCCAGGACCTGGGTTGGAGACCCCTGATACAGGACAGCTATCATTTTGTTCATGTGGCATTTTTACAAAGCAGTCTGAAAAAGAAAAAGGGCACAATAGAACCTGAAAGTTATGAACACTACACTTACGAAGTTACTGATCAGCCAAACACAGAATCAAGGCTCCTGACTGTAAAGAATGTGAAGATCAGACCTTGGGAATGTTGACTTGTTAAACTTGTTAAACATGTAATTTCAGACTTATGAATAACCTTGAGATGTGCTTGTAACTGAGGTTCTACTGTATTGGTAAAAGCCACTATATTGCCCGTTGGTTATATATATATATATATATATATATATATATATATATATATATATATATATATATATATATATATATATATATATATAAATGGTTAGGTAGGGGATCAAGGTTATACCATGATTAATTCTCATTAGCCTTAATTGGCCTGCACATGTAGCCTGTAACTGCCCAATTCCTAGATGATCCAGCACCTTTAAAAGAAAGCCTTCACAGCCAGTCAAGGTTGGCTTCCAACCAGTGAGCAGCGTGAGCTTATCTACACCCAGGACGGAACAGGAAAACAAAAGAGAAGCGCAACCTGCCTTTGCGACTGCAATCTTCTTTCCTGGGCTGGTGCTGTTGGAAGAGAATACAGCAAAGTGGAAAGAGGTGCTGCTGGTTTTCACATGCTAGGGGACAGACTGAAGCCAACAAATGACCTGGTAAAACCCAAGAACCAATTACTTATTCATCGGCTAGACATGGTTAACGGTCCAGTTAGTTTACATTGTGTTTTTTTTTTTAAGCAAATTTTTTTCTCTTGTGAAGTTTAATAAAAAAAAAATTGGATTATATTATCTGCTGTCTGCTTTTTCTGTGCACCCACATGCTCACTCTATATGCGTGTGTGTAACGTGTGTGTGGGTATATATACACATATATATATATATATATATATATATATATATATATATATATATATATAAATGATTCTCCCTGCTTGTAGATAAATCCTAATTTCTGTCTGACAGAAAACAGACACTATAGTGGGACTTCAAAGGAGAGAGTATCCATATAGAGAGAGATAGAATGTGGTGATAATTGGTAATATTTCAAACAGATAATGCATGTCTGACACAAAACATTGTTCTTTAAACACACATCTGTATGCTATATTTTAATTGAATCAACTAGCCAAAAATATATTTATATTTTTATATATATATATAATTATATTTCAAATTTAGTTTGGCCCTGCTATATATGACATACAAATGAAATATAGAGAATTCTTCAATACATTCTTCACACAATCATTATTCTGCATATTTGTATCCCTTTTTGACAGACCGTAGTAATTTAAGGAATAGTGTCTTTGCTGAAGCTGCTTAATATTGCCAATGTTATTTTAATATACAGTTAAACCCTTTTAATATGACTTCAAAACAACTAAGCCAATAAAGGGACACCAATAACCTGTCAAAATAAGTGTTAAAATACAGCGACAGGAAATAAAGTACTGGATTACAACAGTGATCATCAATACACTGATTTTCAATACATATACTTTACTGTGACATAGTTAATAATTAAAAAATATATTAGAAAGCTGTAAACACGCATAGTGTTCAATAGTCTATATTTGGCAAATGTCAATACTTGCATGTAAACTTTCAAAATGTGTGCTTTTTTTCAAAGTGATTATAACATCGGGTGAAAGTAATAAACAGAGGTGACATTACCAGGTGTGATTTTATGGTTTGGTTGTACTATAATTTTGACTGAACCTCATCAGAACACTCATTAAAAAGTTCAGCTTCCAGATTTATTCCATTGACATCTGCCAGGTGGCGCTGTGGCACAATAATTTGCTTCCACGTCGTTCACTACCAGAATATTCTACAATTAACAAAGAAACAAAGTAAATGCAAAATTTAATAAGCGACATATCACAGAACCTCATACTATAGACATTTCTTTTTTGGTGTGGTTGTCTGGGTTTTTTTTTTTTTTGGTTTGCTAAGCACTTGACACGTGCCTCCATTCAGCTGCAAGGTGACACGCCTGACTAGCTACCCGGGCTGGCAACTTTTACCTTTCTGCTTGCGTAAGCACTTTAACAACTTAGCTGGCTCATTGTTCAGAATATGTCTCTGAATTTTTTATAATTCACATGGGTGACGCAAAAGGCGTGCACTGTATGCTCGAACATTTAATTTAAACTCGGTTAAGGTTAAATGGGTAAATCAGTTCATCTATATCAAGCAAATGTCCCGATGTTAACTAATTAACACGAAGCAAAAAAATAAAATGCACTATTGGAAACTTCCCCAATTATTGAAACACGTGACCTCCTTTTGGCAGAGAAAAGAGTTCCCTGCGGTGCGACTGTGTCCTTCCGCCCTCAATGTAGCAGCGAACAGGTTTTATATGAACGGCTCTGCGTCTACTGTAAGCGTTTTATATTAGTTTCAGACATATTTTGCCTATTCCATATAATATCGGGTCACTGCGGTTAAATAACCCGTAAAAATAAACGCTGTGGAACTATTGTACGTGGCGGCAGGATATGTGGTGTAAGCCCAGTTTGTCTTTTCTCGCTCGGAAGCCATGATGGAAGTTTGAGAATTTAAATGGAGTGAACGGAAAAAGGAAGGAAAATCTTAGAGAAATAAAACAAATATGCTTTAAAAACATATATATTTTAAGGTGGAGACGGTCAGCTACCCCCCCCCCCCCCCCCTTGTATCGATTGGTATTTTGACGACGAAGATTGTGAGCTCGGAGGGTTTTGTGGGATTTTAATAGATATATATATATATATATATATATATATATATATATATATATATATATAATATATATATATATATATATATATATATGTGTATGTGTGTCACAATTTTCTGGTTTTGGAAGCGCTGGAGAGGTTTTTCTCTCCGCTTTTTTCTCTTTAATCACGGCGGCGGCTGTAGATTCAGAGACTTGGGCCGTTTTTAAAACGTTACGTTTCGGGAGTTGGACGAATATAAACCTTTTCGCTTTGGGGATTGTGAAAGAAATTGCGGGTTTGTGGAAGCCGGGCCTCTGGCGGAGCAGTGTAAGGCCCTCCTGTGTGAACCAGCAACAGCCATTCTAATCCAGCTAGCGACGAAAGAGCGAGAGAAGGGGAGCCGCAGAAATCAGAGCAAAAGGAAGACAGAGTGGGACATAACCATTTCCAGCCAAGGAGCCAACAATACTTTATTAATAAAATCGCCCAACAGACTATCATGGCAATGGCTGGGATCATCAAAGAAATCGTTAGCAGAAACAAAAGGAGATACCAGGAAGATGGATTCGATTTGGACTTGACTTGTATCCATTTTGATATATACATATAATCATATTTGATTTAACTTCTTAGAATTATTACAGGTGCTGAAGAGTGGTGGTAGGCATAAAACGTTAATTTGGTACGGTTCGCGGAGATGGTTATCTATTTACTTTGATAAGGTGAGGTTTTATTTTATTATTTTTTTAACAACGATAATTATCATATTTGACAGTTATTTTATGGATTCCCCCCAGAAGAAATCCAAAATGTTGCAGAACACGTTAGTATAATTAAATGCGTCTGGTTTGTTTATTGAATAATACTCTAAAATAAGAAGGGACCAGTGTTTTGATTGTTAAACCATTTTATTTATTTTATTTATTTATTTTAGATCGTAAGGTGAGGCAGAAACGGTCTTTCTGTAGTACCAGTGCGATAGGTCTTGGCCTAGATAGTGACTGGATTAGATTGAAATTGGAAATCAGTGCTACATAGAGGCATTGCATCAGCAGCTTGCAGAAAATTAGTGGAATTTATATCACGTTTAAGCAAATACTAAACTAAGCTTTTTATTTTTAAAAATATATACCCATTACCATGTCTGCCTGTCTGTCTGCTGTGTGAGTGAGTAGCCTGATCTGTATATCTGTTTGCTGATTTTTAATGTCATGTGTTATGTGCTGATATATATTTGCAAAGGCCATATTGGTGGATTAATCCAGGTTATCCATATTTGAATATATGGCATCTTTGCAAAGAAATAAAACAAAAGGTTAGATATAAAAGGTTAGTATTTACTCAAAAGTAAGTGTTTTTTTTTTTCTAGTACCGTATTAAAAGGGACCACCCTTGACCTGAATTAGACACCTGTTTAGCTTTTGTAAAAGATCAAAAAAATGTTAGTTGCCAATACTTGACATTTCCAGTCGGTTCTAGCAGGCCTAAAGTCCGATGTACTAAGCTGTACTCATAGGCCCTGCCCACACAATGCCTTTAAACCGTATTCGTTGCCTTTAAACCGGTTTAAAAGTGCTAAATACGGGTTGTGTCCACACTACACAGCGTTTAATACCGGAGTCGATACCACCTCGGTGTAGTCTCGAGTCCGGTTCTAAATTAGATCGCATCAGTTAGTGCGTTTTATCAGACGTGTTGAAGGTTTAATACCGAACTACATTTAGTGTATATCCTCCAATATCCCAAAATGCGTTGTGATATGTTTGGCGAAATACTCAAGAAAACCCCTATTTTTAAAACTGTCCGGACATCTCTGTTAAACTAGTGGGGTAAATAATCAAAGCACAGCGTTAAATTAGGCGACTGCAAAAACGAAATGCGAGTTAAAATTAGGATTGGGGATGAATAATTCATGTAACATGTCAGCTCTGTTTGAAATAAAACTTAAATCCCTACTTATGTGTGTTCGCATTTACTTTTTCCAAAATAGTGTACTTGTTTTACTTATTTAGCAATATGGATCTCTTAATATGAAACATAACACATTATTTTAAAATAAAGTAGTGAATGGTGGAATACTATCGTATTCATTTCCACTGTTCATTGCACTGCTAGAAACTATAACCGAAATATTTGAATAGTCTAAAATCCGACTAAACATGAAACGGTACTTAAGTGTGGACGCTTTGAAATGGATTAATTAAAACGTTTTTGATTACTGCTCTCGAGATCAATTATGTAGTATGGACAGGGTCATACACTGGTATAAGCCTTGGTTACTAATATGAGATTGTTGTAAAAGCAAACATGGTGTTGTACTTTTGATCCTACTTTAAATCCTCGTTGACTTTCAAAGGTTTACAGGCTGGCTAATTTCTGTGCTGTAATGGCGCTCGAGAAGGTCTTCTACTCTGCCTGATGAAGAATAGCTCTGATCAAATAATTTTTGTGACGAAAATTAAAGCACAAAACATGGTGACATACAAATGGTAACCCCGAACTGATTCCTCTAATTCATATTGCAATCATGTATGTTTAAATGTGCCAAGTCTGAACATTTTATTTATTTATTTATTTATTTATTTATTTATTTATTTATTTATTTGTACAGGGCAAGGCTTCATTTTAGTTTACTTCGAATACTTGAACATTTTATTTTAGATTTACTACGTTTGACACACTGTTTTAGTTATGAAGAGGTGAATTCCAAAATGTTTGTTTTTTTCTACTTTTTCATTACCCGAGTTAGTCCCTTCATTGTTGTTTTGTGAATTTGCTACAATCAATAATTTAAATATCTATTCCAGCCTCATTTTAAAAATCTTGGATAATTGTGTGTACTGCAATGAACAATAAAATGTACCAGTAAATCTGGTTGGAAATACTGTTGCAGTCAAGGTAACTAGACATCAGGTAATAAGTGATTTGTTAGTGGCTTGCAGGAGCATTAATAAAGCCTTGTATTTGTGTTTGCAAGATGCCAGTGTTTAAATGCCTGCCAAGCTCAACCGTATTGCCTTGTTAAATAACTAATCATGCAGTAATCTTACTATTTTCTTTAGTTTTTTTGTTTTAAAGATCTGATATACTCTGTGTGTGTGTGCTGAAACTTATTTAATGAGACATGATCTAAGCATGCATTTGGTGGCTGAATATTCTGTAGCTGGGTTGATACTTGATGAATATAAATCCATGATGTCTAGTAGCTGTGTATGGTTTTATTATGTATTTATTGGTAAGGTCTATTGACTTACTGTGGGTCATATGTGAGCTGCTTGGTATCAGCAGTCTTTTGGGGTGTCCTCTCCAATATTTCATAAACCTTTTAATATGTAATATAAACCTGGATTACCTCTTATTTTAAGTGAGCTGTGGCTGTATTTTTTGGAACCAGAAGCACGAGGAAGAGAAGGGTTAAAGTGTATGTTGGATATGAGATGTGAAAAATCTGGGTTTTCAAAAACGAAAGATGTGTGACCCTCCCATATTATACTACTGTATTATTTGCCCCCCAGATGGGGAAGCCTCTGGAACATGAGAAATGAAAGCACATTTTGTGAAATTGAATTTCTGTTTTTAACATTACTTTTTATGGTAATAGTGCTAATTTCAGCATGCTTGTACAAGTCTAGATTTAGATACTTTAGCAGGTTGAAGACATTTTCACACCAGAATTTGTTTGTTTTTTGTTTTACATATGACAAGCTATCAGAGTTGGTGGGTTAATCAAAGCTTGACCGTCATTACTTCGAATATCATATTTGATCAAGCAGAGGAGTTACCTTTTAAACTTTTTAGCATTTGTCAACATATTACAGTATACAGCAAGGGAATTATTTAGTAAATATACTGGCTACACTACTATACAATTGGAAGGTAGTTAGTTGTATGACACTAATCTTTATTGCTTTAAATATATTCCACCCATTTAATCTTTACTTTAAATATACACAAATAAGATCGTACTGTATGTATGGGTAATGGCATTAATGTTAGTTTATGATCTATGTTAAGTTACCCAAATTAGTTGCTTTGTGTATCCAGGAATTTGGTCCTGGGTACGGACCATTTATATACAAAGGACAACAGTGTGAACAGATTCATAAAGAAAAGTATACTCGCATTGAGTGAACATCGCTATCTTTAGTGTACATTACTTTATGTTCTATGTATGTTGATGTTTGAATGGTTGTCGTGCGGCCAAGTTAGATTAAAGTCGAATTAAAAAAAGCAGAGACAGAGTATGCACAGTTTATCTACAAAAGAACAGTATTGGTTTGATTTCAGAACTATCATTTGAAATGTTGATTTGTGTAATCTGTTATTTTCCTAGAGCATCATGGCAGACTGCATTTAAACCTGGTCTGTGCATTGTTCAAATATGGATTTTTATTTTTATACTTTGAGACTTGCTGTCACTAGCAGTGATGCAAGTATTGCAAGACGTATTTTTTTTGTAGTCTGGGACGAACACAGGATTTTCATGTTCGGCTATTCGCTCAATTTAAATGTTTGTTCAGATTTTCAGCTTTTTTTCAAAAAGTAATAGGCCATTATTGCTCTGAACGCAGGCAGAGACAGCATAGCAGCAGGGGTTGTGGCCATAGCCCCTGTGTGTGTGCTTTTATTTTACAGCAAGACCTTACAATATGCAACATGTTAAAATAGAAAAATATCCCTGGAGTAAAGAATAAGTTGTGTAGGACTTGCTTTACCCCAGTGAATTAACTACAATACAAAGGATGTCAAATAGTAGTTCAAGTTTTATATAGTGTTTTTGTTTATTCCCAAAATAAATAGTACATAAAGTTGACAACGAATTCTTTTCTTTTTTCATTCCTTGCATTGCTGTTTCTTCACAGTAAACAGTGGCCATCGACACGTTTTCATAAAGTACAGTGCTCACCGTTATAACGTACCTTGTTCTAGTGTGGAACTGGTTATAACACTGTAGGGTTGTGGCTCCCATTTGCTCCATAATGCCATTACAGTAGCCCTTTTATACTCCTTAAGGCGGAACACAAATGGCACGGTCTTGTAACTATGGCTCCCAACTATAGCGTTTTGAAGGGTGAGCACTGGAATAACATGAGGTTTACTTGTGCCTTTTTGTAGCTGAACAAGCAAACGAAAACAGAAATTTAACTTAAACAATTTAAATTAAACAAACATGGAAATGGCGTTGTAAAGTGGGGTGGGGTGGGGGGGGGGATCACAGTTCTGGTTCTCGTTTATTACATTCCACAACAAAGTAACAAAATCAACAAAGTCAACAAAATATAATATGCAGTCTATATAAAAATCGCTACACAACATTTTCAGGAAGTTTGGTATTAAGCGAGGCATTTCATAATGAGATGCTTGCCTTTTTTCTGTCCCATGAGATTCTGGCTCGCTTTAAAGCAGCACAACATGTTTTTGTCCCAGATGGCTCTTCATAGAGATCACTCATAATCTGGTTTGTTTACTTTTTGCTGTCTACCTCTCTTAAATATAGGCTCAAGAGTAGGGGTGTGCTTTTGGTAAATTTTTATGAACGTTTAAACGCTCTGCAATGTCGGCGTTTAGACCATATCTACATACACACTCTTTTATATTGCATTCTGTTATGGACAGCCCTGGTTAGTATTTTCTAAGCAAATAACATTTTAACATCGCAAAGACTTAACTCGAAAGTAAACTTAAAAAAAAAAAAAAAAAACCACAGACGTACACAAAGTATATATTGAAATGTTTATATACTACAGTGCTCCCTCGCTATGTGGCTCTCGGTTAACGTGCCTCGGATATAACGGTCCTACAGCATGTCCCCCAATTCCCTATACTATACTTTCTACAGTAAACAGTACCGGTGTTCAAACTGTAAATAACTTCTCGGTCTAACTTCCGTTTCTGTCTCTCCCTTTTGATACAGTCTCTGAACTGGAGAAAAGCTGCACTGGCACTTTATAACAGACATCTTATTCAGCATTTGTTTTATAATTGAATTAATATTAGGCCTATTACGTGGTTATCTTACCTAATGTGTTTTTTTTTTGTTTTGTTTTTTTGCTGCGAGAGGAGCTGCGGCTTTCTCCGGGAGACGAGACGCTTCAGCCGAACCTGGGACAAGTCCATTCCCTCTTCCCCTCTCCCGACCCACTTTCCTTCTCGGACTTGGTTTGCTTGTCTGTCGCTTCGAACTGAACTCCCGACCGCCGTTTAGCCAGGCTATTTATAGTTTAAAAACTGCTCATTAAAATGATCACGAGTGTTACCTTTTTTTTTTTTAAATTTTTAAAAAAAAAAATTTTGTAGAGAATATAGCGTTGATTACATTGTGCTTTATGCATGGTTAATTCACGGAAAGTTACATTTTTGCGTCACTATATGTGCATTAGAGAGGGAGTTATTATTTTTTATTATTAGATGTGTGTTGTGACCGTGGCGCCCCCTCCCCCGTTTATAATGGTCATATTGTGTGTCCCCCGAGACCCGCGTTATAGAGAGGGAGCACTGTATATACATATTGAGCACATTTTCAGATAGTATATGTTTTTAAAATGGTGTGTTTCTTAAAGGTTCATTTAATAACAAACGTGTGTGGGGTTTTATTTATTTATTTATTTATTTTTTTAAATTTGCCCAAAGTTATATTGTTAAAAAAAAATAGACGAACATCACCCACTGTACAGTGCTAATGCAAATGGGTACAGGAAAGCAAAAGTGAGTTGTGCTTGCTATTGAAAAAAAGTTGGAAATACTTTCACTTCTGGAAAAGGTAATTATCAGGGATACAATAGCACATTATTTTGGAATTTTAAAGAGCACTGTGACTAATATTAAAAAGTCTACTTCAGATTTAAGTTTGCGGTCTTTGATAGTAGGGGTAGGATTTTTGAGATCTATTGTTGCTCAAGACGAGTACTTGAGCATTACAGTTTCAGAGTACTCGAATCAAACGCCACTCTCCTCTACATACTGTACTAGTGTACATAAACCTCCCAAACATTGCCACAAGTCCTATTTTAAATGCCAAACTAACAGTCAAGTAATATATTAAGTAATTAATGTTTGCCTTGTTACATCGATTTAAAAGCTGCAGCATTCACGATTCACACGCACTGTTCTCGACATAGGGGATAACGTGATCACGCCCTGTTCGGCCAAATCTGTAGCAAATGTTATGGATGTTTGCTTTTTATTGCCACCAGTAGCTCCATCCACAATAATTCTGAATTGTTTTCATTTCAAATGGTGACACATTGAACTAGTGTTTTTGGGGTACGGCAATTTTGTTTGCCGTAATTATTTACATACCACGTTTTTCTCGTCTGGTTCCTCAAAATACTTCGAAAGTGGCTTCCTTTGTTTGGAGATGCCATTTTAAATATAGAACAAACTCAGAAAAAACGCTTGTCATTAACGTTATTACCCTGCTGTGGAATTGATACCATACCACACCTACTACAGGCATACACACACAGTGCACCAATGAAGCGCCAGATCAACCGAGAATAAAACCCACCCCAGTGTCAATCTTTCTGTTGCTTGAATTAGAAAAGCTACTTGGAGGCAATTGCCAAACCCTTTCCTTTTTGCAATATTTGCCCTTACTGTGGCACTAAAGCAGTCTTATACGCGACGGACTACTGATGATAAATTACTGAAATTAATGCATAAAAAAATATGCGTTTGGTGACATTTCACGTGACAGATTATACGTCTAGCATGTTATTAAACATTTTAACCACTCCTTTAGAGTTTACGTTTTAAACGTTTAAAATTCCCATCCCTGCTCGAGCTGTTGTTGATTCTTTTTTTATATATTAGTCTTGCATATCACATGGAGCTCTTTTTTTTTTCATTTGCTTTTTTTGTGCAAATTCTGGTGATGGTAAGGAAGTGCAAGGTATTTGTCATTTGTAGCGAATACGAACATCTGATTTTTTTTTTACTTTTTTGTAATCAAATTTTCCATGTTTGTTTCCAGAAAAGGATATTTTTATAAGTGAAACTTACTGTACACTATAGATGAGGCATCATAGCTATTTAGTTTCCCTTAGGACAGCAAAAACACGGTCATGCTGCTTTTAGAATCGCCATTGGGTTTCTTTAGGTTCCTTGTAATGAAAAATCCAAATGGTAAAAAGATTGTACGATTGTCAACGTGACTTATTCTATATGGTATTTTGATGGCCAACAATGAAAGACAGTTGTTTAGATAGTTTTATTTAAAACCAATATGAAGATTCTGCCTTCCACCCAGCTCATAAAATCTGCCCATTTCATTTGTTGTATCTGTATGGTGAGCCTTTTATCTCTGTGCCAAGATGCTTTAAAACCGTATCACTTCTCTGGTTATGTAATAGTGTATCTGTGTTCTAGGAATTGGCCTTAAAATAGCAGAGCACACAGATATTGCATAAGCATTTACGTGCTTGCGTTATCTGCAGGAACAGTGCTATTGGAGGTTTGTGTGTGTTAATAAGAACATAAATGTTGCCTTGAGGCTCTTCCCTTTCCATTTTCCCCATCCAGGTATGCTTCCTACCCTTTTTTTTTTTTTTTTTTTTTTTTTTTTTTAAACTTTAATGCCATTTGTACTTTCGTCCTACTGTCTTAAGTTTGAAGTTGTGGCACTTGGGTTAACTTTGCGATGTTTCATGTGGTCCAGTATTAAAGCCTACTAAGCCCCTGTCCTTTTTTTTGTGAGGGTGGGTTTAAGAGCCTCTAATGTCACAGTAGTACGGAGTACTGCCAGTAATAGTCTTAATGTTAGTTGAATGCCTTGCTGTGGTGTGTTGCTAAGGAAGAAAAAAATGGTAGGGTGAAATTTCTTTTAAAGTATGTGGAGTGGAGTTGCATTTTCAGTGGGTTCATTCTTAAGCAAAGCTTCAGTCTGGCAGCATCTTAAATGTTATAGGGCATTGATTACATATCTGCGCTTAAATCTCTGGCAGTTGACTTGCTTCAACCTTCCTGGATTTTTAAATTCCCTTATACAGTAGTAAGGGAAATGGCCTGGTAATTGTGATAGAAATCCCCCATTTGCTGCAACAAAATACTACGTGCCTCTAGAAAGTGTGCAATATTTATATGATTTGAGTCGGAAGACTCTTCTATGCTTGAGAAAAAATCTGTAACGTGGTGTTTGGGAGTTAATGGGTTAAACGCCCTGGAGTGGAATGAAAGTGTGGCCACTTTGTAACAGAGTCAATTATTTGGGTTCCAGGTAGTGTCAGAATACACTACACTACACTGCGCTCCAACTATGAACTTGTCTGACGCATATTACCAGGACTCAAACGTACCAACTCCGTCTAAACCCTGTATAGTCAGCCAAAGTATGTGGGGACAAACTAACAACAAAATAAGCAAAGTGGTATACTGCCAAAAAAAGTTTAAATAAACAAAATAAACAAACAATACATACAGGTCTGAACTGCTCATTCGAGCAAGTAACCAGTGGCAATTAAGTATTTAAGGCAATATCATACCTTGGGTATTCAGTGTAAAATACCATTTCATACATAACTCATATCCTTTGGTGGCCACCAATAATGAATAAAGCATACCATTGCCTATTGAAATCCCGCTTTAAGCACAGTACTTCATAGACTAACTAATAAACACTTCATTAAACCAATTAATCAATCAGTTAATTGAGAAGGATTACAATAATTAAAAGCAACTTTAAGAATGTACAAAATGCAATAGTAGGTTTACATAACAGCAAGCAACACAAAGCAAATGAACGATCGCAGTATATACTGACAAACTCTATTTATTTACGTGCGCCAAGTACACACCTAAGGCTTTACACAAATCATGCCTGCAGAACAAGACGTCTTAACTAAACAGTTAACCAGTCTTTGCGTGTATTAACCTTTTTGTGGTCCATTTATTCAGCGCGTCTCGGGCGCGTCAGGTCCAATTTGTTTTCACACGCGCGGTTTATTTTAGACCCGCAGTTTAAAAGTATTTTTTTCACAGTAAAACAGTTTGAAAAGGCACTGCATATCAACAGGACACTCAGTACTGCGTCTCCAGCCCCGCCCCACCCCTTGTTCGCTGTATTTCACATAACTCTTCATAGTCGTGCATACTGATAAATCATAAATCATCTCCTGATCACTCGTTTTATTATTTGTTTATTTAGCAGACGCCTTTATCCAAGGCGACTTACAGAGACTAGGGTGTGTGAACTATGCATCAGCTGCAGAGTCACTTACAATTACGTCTCACCCGAAAGACGGAGCACAGTGACTTGCTCAGTGTCACACAGTGAGTCAGTGGTTGAGGTGGGATTTGAACCGGGGACCTCCTGGTTACAAGCCCTTTTCTTTAACCACTCGACCACACAGCCTCCTATAATAAAGTTTTATCAACAAGCTCCACAATAATGCGATCCAAGTCCATTATTTTATTACTATAACATCTCAAAAAGCTCTTCAAATGTCTGTGATATTCTTTGAGTGCTGGATGCAGAAGCAGCTATCTTGTTTGTTTATGGCCGTGTTATCTCTGTGGTGCCGAGGGCAATGTGTATTGCTCAGATCCGCCACCCTTTTTTTTTTTTTTTTTTGGCTCCTATCGGTCTGACTTGGCCATTGAATGGTTTTCTCGGCTTTTTCTGGAGAAAAAAACGACTACAGACCTCTGTTTTACGTCTTTTTGATGATGTCCGACATCGGACGGAAAGGGAAAATTGTAATGTCGGACCTGGTCCGACATAGGACCGCAAAGGGTTAAGACATGCCTGTCCTTTTTAATAACCGTACTTCCCCGCTGTGTTTTTAAGAGAGCAGTACGACCTGATCCACCGGTACAACAGGCAAGTCCATCCCAGTTTGTTCCAACTCTGAAGAGTTACCACCATAAGGCCTCGTTGATTATAGTATATTCCCGCAATAGTTTCACTTTCCAAAATTACGGCTTGTGTATAGAAAAAAGTTTCAAAGTCAAACTGTAGCCGGTCACACACGCTGGCTCGGTTACCAGCAATCCAGCCTCAGGACTTCCGGGTTACGACACGCCCACCAACGTCTTCACCTCGCAGCAATCGGCAGCCTTCTAACAATGCTCACAGGACAACCAAACACTAGTTTTTTTTTTTTGTTTGTTTGTTTTTTAAATATTCTAGCTTTAAAGAAACCGTGCTGGTTTACCGGGTCTGCTACAACTTTGTACCTTGGCTGAGTTTGGTGAGGTTACTAGTTAGTTTTCTACAATGATTACAAAATCATGCCTTTGCTATCTGATGGAATCATTCTTCCAGCAGTACAATGTACAGCAGGTCCAGAATAGGGATATTTAAACTTAATTTGGGTATAATCAGTTAGGTTTACTTTAATGTGCTGATTTTTCTGTTTCGAACTGCAATACACGGTGGACTGCAGTGCTATATAATGTGAGGTATGTTGGTAATGTATTTAGCTGTCTGCCACCGCAGTCTTATGCATTAACAAAAACAAAATTTCTTTTATTTGAAACGTCAATTAGGTTGGCATTGGAAAAGACAAAAAAATCTGTAAATTGTCCGCAGTCTTTCAGTCGTCTTTGTATTTATGTAGCCTGTGCTCTGTCTGCATGCATTCTATAACTGGTGCCCTAAACGCTGCATTTTAAAGTGTTCCGGAAAGCTTTAAGTACATTCTTAACTGAATAGAAAAACTGCGAAACACTGTCACAGAATGAGAAAGTAATTTTAAACAATGAAAGCTGTAGCCCATTTAGCTGTAGTGACACCAAGCTAAACAGGCATGCTCATGCTATGCTGCAGTAGGAGGCTACAAATGACATAACCTAGGAAAAAGTCTTTCAAAAATGAAATTGTTTTGCAGTTTTATTTTCTGTATCATCATATGTATTGTATTGTGATAACTGTGAAGACCTTGTGTGAACATCTATTCTGCACACTGTTCTGGTCACTAACCTTTTGGTTATTGTGTGAATTGCTTGATTATACCCTGTAACTTCTGCAGCCATGGTCTTCCTACATTTATTTATTTATTTATTTATTTATTTATTTATTTATTTGGCAGGTGCCTTTATCCATGGCCCCATACTGCACTATTGATCGTGTGATGGTGCATGCTGTCTGTAGACTGCATTCCAATTCACCAAATCTACTAAATGATTAGAGCAACGAGGAAACCCAAATGTTTCCCACTATTGCCCTGTGACGGTACTGCGTCACGTGTGGGTAACCGCTGATATGAATGACAGACATATGGTAGGTGGAACTGAAATGCCCCTCAGGCGTACAGGATTTATTCACACACAAAACGAAAGTAAATAAACGGGTCATGTGAAGCTGCCAGCGATGGTAACGCACAGAGTAAACTACAAAATGCAAAATAACACAGTACAAAAACTACAAATAAAAGGTGCCACACAGGGCAAGTGCTAGCCTTATTAAACGAGGTGTCCTGCTTCAGGAACCTGCTACACTACGTAAACCTTGCTGAACATTATTTGGGAGCACTATCCCCTGAACTAACCTTTGTGAGCCAATTACCCAGAGAACAAGTGTTTACAGTTGTGCTGACCAATTATCATCTTTCAATGAGAATTTTTTTTTTTTGATTACTTGAGTGAACCAGATTTTACTTGGTATGAGTTTTCGATGAGACCTAACAAACTGCTAGGGAGTCACTTAAGTACCATCAAAAGAATGTTATCGACTCATCACCTTTTATATCTGCAGCAGAGAAAAGAAATTTAGTGAATGGATCTCTGGTTTACTAAAGGTTGTTCGGTCTCTGAATGCTGTTTGTCACAATATTTAAATACCTGTTATATTAAAGGTGTTTCTGCAACATTATTTAGGGTAAACATGGCAGGTATAAAACTTGGTGGAACCATTTATGTTTTTAAAGGATTTCTATTCTGATTTCTACCAATTATTGGCTACCAACGTATGTTCAGCAGTTTAATTTCCTAGCTGTTCATGCTATGGTCAGAATAGAGCCTTGTATTCCTAAACATCTAGGTTTTGAGATTTACATTTTTTTGTGATGGCAAATGTTATTTTTGGATGACCAACCAAAAATAACCTTTACGCGATTTGACCACTGACAAATTGTCAAAGAATGAAATGAAAGGTTATTTTGGTGTGTGGAGAGCAAATTTATTTTGCTCAAATTGCAAAATGGAAAATATCAAACAAAGAGCAAAGCGATATACTCAAATTGCGAAATGTGCTTTGAGCAAATGCACAGTTCCCGAACAGATTCTAAAGATGCTGCTTGTTCTGCGATTTAGCAATTAATTGTGGGGTGTTAAAAATGGGCATCAAGTGAAATACAAATGTTTTAATACATTTTATTTTATTGAATGAACATAAAAGCAGTAAATTATATTTTAAGGTACATGTCATTGATTTATTATTTATGCAGGAAGTTAACCTATTTAGACCGTGGCCTCATTTGCAAGGGGGTCATAAGAATATAAGAAGGTTTACAACCAAGAGGAGGCCATTCAGCCCATCTTGCTCGTTTGGTTGTTAGTAGCTTATTGATCCCAGAATCTCATCAAGCAGATTCTTTAAGGATCCCAGGGTGTCAGCTTCAACATCATTACTGGGGAGTTGGCTTCAGACCCTCAATTGTCTGTGTAAAAAAGTGCCTCCTATTTTCTGTTCTGAATGCCCCTTTCTCTAATCTCCATTTGTGACCCCTGGTCCTTGTTTCTTTTTTCAGGTCAAAAAAGTCCCCTGGGTCGACATTATCTATACCTTTTAGGATTTTGAATGCTTGAATCAGATCACTGCATAGTCTTCTTTGTTCAAGACTGAATTGATTCAATTCTTTTTTAGCTTGTCTGCATACGACATGCCTTTTAAACCCGGGATAATTCTGGTTGCTCTTCTTTGCACTCTTTCTAGAGTAGCAATATCCTTTTTGTAACGAGGTGACCAGAACTGAACACAATATTCTAGCTGAGGTCTTACTAATACATTGTAAAGTTTTTAACATTACTTCCCCTTGATTTAAATTAAACACTTTTCACAATATATCCGAGCATCTTGTTGACCTTTTTTATAGCTTCCCCACACTGTCTAGATGAAGACATTTCCGAGTTAACATAAACTTCTAGGTCTTTTTCATAGATTCCTTCTTCAATTTCAGTATCTCCCATATGATATTTATAATGCACATTTTTATAGCCTGCGTGCAGTACTTTACACTTTTCTCTATTAAATGTCATTTGCCATGTGTCTGCCCAGTTCTGAATGCTCTCTAGATCATTTTGAATGACCTTTGCTGCTGCAACAGTGTTTGCCACTCCTCCTATTTTTGTGTCGTCTGCAAATTTAACAACTTTGCTTACTATACCAGAATCTAAATCATTAATGTAGATTAGGAATAGCAGAGGACCTATTACTGATCCCTTTGGTACTCCACTGGTTACCTCGCTCCATTCTGAGGTTTCTCCTCTAATCAGTACTTTCTGTTTTCTACATGTTAACCACTCCCTAATCCATGTGCATGCATTTCCTTGAATCCCTACTGCGTTTAGTTTGAGAATTAATCTTTTATGCGGGAGTCTGTCAAAAGCTTTCTGGAAATCTAAATAAACCATGTCGTATGCTTTGCAATTATCCATTGTCGATGTTGCATCCTCAAAAAAATCAAGCAGGTTAGTTAGACATGATCTCCCTTTCCTAAAACCATGCTGACGGTCTCCCAGGATATTGTTACCATATAGGTAATTTTTCCATTTTGGATCTTATTATAGTTTACATATAATGGAAGTCAGGCTTATTGGTCTTTGTGGATCGGTATTACGTTTGCAATTTACCAGTCTGTCGGTACAACCCCTGTGTCAAGAGACTGTTGCGTGAACTTGGTTAGCAGTTTATAAATAACTTTGTTCGTGTTAAGCAATTTAAGAGGATAGTGACCCCAAATATTAAACTTCAAGTGAGTTTGAAATAACGTTCGTAATGTTCTTGTCTTGTTATTTAGATAGTTTAAAAATAAAAAAATAAAAAAAACACACACTATTAAAGCTCTTTTTTTATTCATGTTATAAGACTATTGTATACAAAACATGTCAATCCATGTTTGTCTAATCAGTTTAAGTGAAAAAGAGAGAAGATTGCTTATTAAATATTTATAATAGTCTCATAAATGGAACTACCAGCTTTTAGAAGACAGGTTTTGGAGACCAGATTAGCACCAGACAGTGGCGTGCCTGTGGAATAAAGACGGAGACTGCTTTTTGACAACAAAAGCCTTAAATGTTTTTATTTTAAGATAAAAATCACTGGATTTGTTTTTGCAAGGCTTGCTGCTGTGGCATGTAGAATTACACTGAACTCCCTTACGCACACAGAAGCTTGACAAAAATGAAGCCTTGCATAGCTCCAGAAGCAGCTACTGCTGCTGTACAAAGAGAAAGTTTGTTTTCAAATTAGGAATGAACTATCGGACAGTTGAAATTCATTCCGACTATCGGTCTAGCAGACCGAAGACCGAATAAGTTGTCACTTGTGTTTCGCTCTTTGCTTGTTTTGACATTTTTTCCATTTCGCTTTTTGATCAAAACAATAACCTTTCATTTCGTTCTTTTGATAATTTTATCAATGCTCAAATCGCAAATGGTTATTTTTGCTTGTCATTGACCGAATCCTGATGTCTGAGGTTGTTTGTTTGTATTTATTTATTTATTTATTTATTTATTAATTTATGTTTATATATATATATATATATATATATATATATATATATATATATATATATATATATATATATATATATATAAATATAATATTTTGCACTCACTGGATTCTGGCGAGGCAATGCCCATGTTTAAACTTTTGCCCCACCCCCAATTTTAGCTGCATGTCAATTCACCATTTCTAATAATCATGTATATAAAAAAAAAATAACCATGTGCAAATAATGCCTGAGATTTCAAATCTTGTGCTTCAAGTGAGTAGAACAAGCTGTGCAGTACAGTAGTTGCTCTGTGTATTGATTAAATAAATTGTAAGCACTTTTTGTTTCGAGTCCGACAATAGACTCTTGAGTCAGATTGATTATGCTTTCCTGTTAAGCTACAATCCATTTTTTTTCTTTTTTTAACCAATAGACTTCAGCTTTAAAGGTTGTGTGTGTTTCATGAACATTTAAAATGACATTACAGTAACTTCCGCAGCACCCTTTTTTCATGGCAAACCCTTTACTTTGTATTTCCCCATTTAACACTAGAACCGCCGCGTTTATACTCGTACCTAAAACTGCCGCTGGCAGTCATTATGGTGGTTGCATTTTAAACATCGATATAATTAATTTGGAGGCCAAGTGTCTAACACTGCTTAATCATGAAACTTCAAGGATTTATTGTATTTATTTCATCTTTTGGATACCAAAAGAATCTTGGCTATTTGTCAAATGAGTGATAGCACAAATGGGAAAACCATTTTGTTTGCATACATTTGAGATTGTGTGTGTGTGTGTCTTTGACCCAGCTGTTGCAAACAGCCAATTGTCTGCTTTTGTGGAATACTTTTTTGAAATACAAAATTGTGACCCTTTTGATTAGTATGGAGGGTTATGGAAAAATCTGTTTGGGTGGTCTGACCACATTTGTTTGAGGTATTTTGTTTGACCTTTTTTCTTCGTTTAAAGTTAAATGCAAAAATAGAAGGAATGGAAAGTTTAACCCTTTCTGGGTTCTCCCCAGGAATTCTGTACAGCCGGGCTGCAGAAAATTATAGCCGGGAGCACTTTAGGCAAGTTTTATTTTTCTGTTACCTTAAATATGTAATACGACAAATTTGAATAATGTGTTGTCTTTCGTTGACTGTATCTGGTTGCTCTTAGGTTCTACATTTTGTATTACTGTTTTTTATTATGTTAAATTTACCATGCTTATTTAGGCACTCTACGATTTGACTGGGGAAAGAAAGTAGGTTTATTGGTGTTCACAAAAAAGGTAACCTTTTTACTAATTTTTAGCTTAATTATTGACCTTATTGTTTCATTTTAAATAGTTCTCTAAATTTTCAGGGCATTTTGTTAATGCACATCTTTTTGTTTTTTGCTGTTCTACATTATTTGAATGCAACTGTTCATTTTAACAATTTTTTTTACATTTACTCACCATCATAACTGTTGCGTAATAATCCAGCACCTATGCACATTTGTATGTCAGCTAACTGAAAGTATCCCGTACAGCCTTTATACATGAACCCCCAATATCTCTCACACTGTTTAGTGCACTGATAGGTGCACTGTTTAGTTGGTGCGTTTTTACTTGAAATCTAATGCTGATAAAAGAAATACAATAACAAAAGCTGTGGCACTTTTATTGTGTAGTCCTATAAAACCTGTCTTGATGGTGCTGCATGTGCACTCCATGCTGCCACACATTGGAATCAATCCCCATCCATGTGTGACTCGAGCACGAACTATTTTTGGTACTGTTCCCTTATTCAAATATTCACTGTCTTGTATATTATATTCTGGCTTATTCTAGAGAATGCTCTTTGACTTGATAAGCCTAAATACCATGTGAACAGGGTTGTATTAGTTATCTTTATAGTAAGTGTTATGTTAGCAGTGTGTGTAATGAAGGTGGTATGCTGGGCTTGTTCCACTTCTGTAGATTTAAGGTCGTACTGTTATGTAAATGTATTTTTGTTTTCATAAATCCAAGAAGCATATAGAATTATTACATACCCTTTCATTCTGTATTAATGTTGTACTTTGTGCCTTTTGAATTAAATGCTGTTTTCTTCAGTTTTTTCTTTGACTTCTGCAATCAGATATTTATCCTAACATTATTGCCATGGGATTCCCTGCCGAAAGACTTGAAGGTGTCTACAGAAACAACATAGATGATGTAGTACGGTAAGGATTTAACATTTTTTTAAAATATTTAATACCACATATTTGCTATTAACAAGCACACACTTTTTATGTAGGGAAATCTTATCCTCCATGTGTTTTAGTGGTAATAAATCAAGTAAACTATTTGGTTTATGAAGTGAACTTTATTGCATAGAGGTTTATCTATAGCTGGTTTATGTATAGAATTATGGCTGCAGACGTTATAGTATTTCTATTTCACCAGGGACAGGTGTGAACTGAACATTGAGTGTGGGGTGATGCATTGATCTGTTTCTCCACTACACTTTAGCAAGAGGGTCCAGCAACACATACATGTGGAGGTTTTCATAGAGGCTTATAGTGCTGGCTGGTCTTGTGGCAACATATGTCTAGGCTTGGTAAACAGAACTCAGAAGTGCCTGTGAATTACTTTTAAATTGCTATTGTATAACTGTAAAATGGAAACTTTGAATATTGAGTAGTTGTGGAATAAAGGTTATTGAAAGACCAACTCAAGAAGTCAGAATTGGGATTACCAAGTAAACATGAGTGTGCACACACCTGTGCATTTAAACATTGTGTGGTCCCTTGTGATATTTGGCAGAGATGATTTCTCAGTTTGTTTGTCCAATGTACTGATTGCATGAATCTACTGCAGCAACAGCTGTGACCCTCCATGTCTATTAATATAATCTTAGTATTTTGACTATATATAATCTTGCTGAACAGATAGGGTGACCGGCACCAATCTTGATTCTGGGTTAGCAGCAAAAAGGGTTCATTCCAATTGCAGAGCAGCCCTGGATAGGGTGTATGCAGATGTATTTATTATACAAAAGTGGGAGCCATAATAGTTGAACTCCATGCTCTCAGATAAGGTTTCAGGCTTTTGGGTAATTTCCTCACTGAGGTGATATTTATTTTAGGGAAAAACTGTAAGTCATTGTTTTAATAGATTTTAAATATTTAGCTTTTTGTGTAAATGCAGCTTTAACTTTGTCTTAAATCAAGTTTACTCTTACACTAAATGTGTATTGTCCTATTTATATTTTACATTTGTAATTTACAGCGCTTGTCAAGATACTACGAATTAAACATTTTTGAAAAAATATTGTCATTCCTAAAAGCAGTGCATTTTTAGTAAAATGCTAAATCCCAAATGCCATTGTATTTGCCTATTTTACTACAACTGAAAAGTTGAGCCACTCCAAAAAACAAGTGCATGGCTATGCAGCAACAGTACTGGAAATGTTTTTGTTCTCCAGCGCTTTAAATGAGCAAAATAAAATAGCTGCCACAGTGTTTTTATCATATCAGTGTAGCATGGCTGTCTGTTAACCCTTTGCAGTCCATGTATTCAGTGCGTCTCGGGCGTGTCAGGTCCAATTTATTTTCGCACACGCAGTTTATTTTAGAAGTGCTGTTTTAAGTGTTTTTTTTTTCCACAGTAAAACAGGTTTAAAAGGCACTGCATATCAACAGGACACTCAGTACTGCATCTCCAGCCCCGCCCCACCCCTTGTTTGTTGTATTTCACATACCTCTTCATAGTCATGCATACCGATTTTAAATCTTCTCCTGATCACTCTTAGTATTATTATTGTTATTGTTATTATTATTTATTTCTTAGCAGGCGCCCTTATCCAGGGCGACTTACAATTGTTACAAGATATCACATTATTTTGACATACAATTACATTTATATTTTTTTTGCATAAAATTACCTATTTATACAGCTGGGTTTTTACTGGAGCAATCTAGGTAAAGTACCTTGCTCAAGGGTACAACAGCAGTGTCCCCCACTGGGGATTGAACCCACAACCCTCTGGTCAAGGGTCCAGAGCCCGAACCACTACTCCACGCTGCTGCCCCAAACTCCTCAATAATGCAATCCAAGTCATTATTTTATTACTATAACATCACAAAGCTCTGCAAATGTCAGTGAAATTCTTTATCTCTGTGGTGCCGGGGCTATGTGTATTGCTCAGATCCGCCCCTTTTTTTTTCTGGCTCCTATCAGTCTCACTCGGCCATTGAATGGTTTTCTCGCCTTTTTCCGGAGAAAAAACGACTAGAGACCTGTGTTTTATGTCTTTTTGATGTCGGACAGTAAAGGGAAAATTGTAATGTCGGACCTGGTCCCACATAGGACCGCAATGGGTTAACCTGCCCTTTTGATTGTTGTAGTAAAAAATATTTGGAATATGCTAAACAGGACTATTTAAAGATGGACTAACTTAGTTTTAACAGATGAGCCACATGTGAACTGGACTTGACCCCTGGTTGCATTGTCTAAATGACTTCCTCCATTTTTAAACGGGAAGAGTGACCACACAATAGTATAGGCATGGTAACATTCTTGGGTTATAGTAAATTATGTACACAGAGGTCCCACGATCTAGTGTAAAGTTTACAGAATCTATAGATGTACGCTCTCTTTTTTACATATAGAGAACTAAATTGTGATAACTTGGTAACTCTAGCCCAAGTTTCAGGCACATACCATCCTTGGTTGTGTTGTACCTTGTGTTAAGGGTTTGTTGCTGTCTAGGATTTTGCCATGTCATGTTTCCCTGCAATCTGTACAGCATGTCTCCTGCTGCAAGTAATGTAATTCCTTTTAGGGTGACATGCTAACACATAGGTTGATCTTGAGCACAGTATAAACATTCAATTTGCTGTTTCTCTTATCCAACACAACCAGGTGATTTTAAGAATGCATTCGGTATTGATCTGACCCATAGAACATCGTGGCTAGACATTTGAATTGGTTAATTTTACTTAAACTTTTTTTAACTACACAAAAGGGTGTTTGTATATGCATGAGTGTATACAAATTACTGTATGACCATGCACATTACTAATGTTTTTGTCATCTTTTTAGGTTTCTGGATTCAAAACATAAAGATCATTACAAGATATATAATCTGTAAGTGAACTTTCCGTGAATTACTGTGAAATTATTATTTTATCAGAAATTCATCTCTGATTTAAATGAGAATTTCATCATTTATCTTCATGTTTATAAACCATTTGATCTGATATGATTATGCTACCAGGGATGCTTTGTGTTTGTTTTCTACCACAAACTCCTAAATGTACTGAGTTGTACTTTTTCCAGTGTTTTCATTTAACATGTGTACATTTATTTTTTTAATACAGATGCGCAGAAAGACATTATGATGCTAACAAATTTAACTGCAGAGGTATGTTTTCTTACATTTATAACAAATTGTAAAGTATTGCAACCTGATGCTGATGTTGCTAATGTGTTTTTTAAATTAAAACAAATACCTGGATTAAAAAAAGGTAATACTCCCAATTTGCTTTTTACACTAATTTTGGCATTCAGAAATTCAGTACATATGGATTAATTCCAGGTTTTTAAAGCAAATTAGTGTGTTGTCTGTGTTGGCTTGAAATTGACTAAATGCATTTGTTTTCCACCAGTTGCACAGTACCCCTTTGAAGACCACAATCCACCCCAGCTAGAGCTTATTAAACCTTTTTGTGAAGATCTTGACCAATGGCTGAGTGAAGATGACAATCATGTTGCAGCAATTCACTGCAAAGCTGGAAAGGGACGAACGGGTGTAATGATATGTGCTTATTTGCTACACCGAGGCAAATTTCTAAAAGCACAAGAAGCACTAGATTTTTACGGTGAAGTGAGGACCAGAGACAAAAAGGTCAGTCGTGGCAGCTTGCATACATTTGTTTGAAAGAGGTAGATTTATGTATGAAATTCACAAAATGCAGTTTAAGCCTAGGTTTTCAGGTGACAGGCTTGTGCATCACTTTCTCATACAGACCTGTTGCCATTTTAATATGGTCACATTTTGGCAAGTAAAATTTGGATGCTTGTGCTAATGCTATAAAAAGACATGAGAGAAATGGTTACTCTTACATTTTTTTAAATATTTAATATCTAGAGAATGTCCTTGGATAAGATTAAACCTTGTATTGATAAATGCACTTTATTATATTTACTAGTGTTGAGAACAGTAATTGATCATGTGAATTGGTCTTATCTGATGCTAACTCTTTGTTTTTCAGGGAGTGACAATTCCCAGTCAGAGGCGTTATGTATATTACTACAGCTTCCTGTTGAAAAACAAGCTGGACTACAAACCAGTGGCATTGTTATTTCACAAGATGGTGTTTGAAACTGTTCCCATGTTCAGTGGTGGAACATGTAGTAAGTGATTTCTACTTTTATGCTTGATTGCAGACCTATTGAAAAAATGCAATGCAGTATCTCTACTACTGGTATGTACATTGTACACTTCAAGAACTAAAATTAAGCCACTGTTCTAGACTAATGAATTATGCACTGAAGCCCAAAATCAAATCTAAGCACTATACAGTGCTTTTATTTCATCATATATATGAAAGGGTGGGAAAAATAAAAATATGCTGGCAGTCAGTACTCCAAACTGTATGCATAAGTCCAACTAACAAACTAACAGTAGGGGGGGGGGGGGGGGGGGCAGTATATTTCACCTGCATCTTCCTCATTTAACCTCAAGTTTTAGTTTGAATTACTTGAAGTAAAACTTCTTTTTAGAACTGTATTTTTGCATATAGAAGTTAGTAAACAAATAAAAACTGTTGTATGCAAAATTGTTTTTTTATTCCTCTTGAAATTTGCATTGTTTTTAAAAGTTCTTGACATTTCTTTTGTCTTTTTGCCTCTTGTCTTGGTGCTTTTTATGCCTGTTTGTTTTTTTTAAATGTATTTCTTTACTGGTTTCAAAGGGTAGCCTGCTATGAATCTTGATACACAGGTGTTACTAGGCATTTTCCACAACTGTGTAGTGTACTCTACACCAGGGGTCGGCACCATAGAGTGGTGATGGACATTTAAAAAAAAAAAAGTCCACAGACCAGCAAAACGGAAGTTATATACAGTGAGTGCGTGATGTATTCCCTGCCACAGACATGTGTGTCCGTGTATGGACAAGTTGGCGACCCCTGCTCTAAACTTCTTTATTTCAAACTGCATCTTGTAGAATTTCTTTCCCTCAGAAGGGCCCTGTTCTGAAATGGTTCAAGTTGCGCAGCTTTGCATGCATTTTTAAACAAATAATTTGAGATCAGCAGAAACCGCTTTTACAACAGAAAAAACAACCCCCCCCCCCACCCAAACCAACCTTCCACCAGGGTGTTTAAAAGTCTCACATGCAGTATGCTTGCTGATTGTAAATGTAACTCGTGCTACCTTGAGATACTAGAGACGGCGGTTGTGATTTAATGTAAATCTGGATAAACCATTTCCACTGACACGACAAATCTCTTCAAACCCCTTTTATTAAAAATAAACGAAGTTGCTATACCTCATGCCTAAGATGGCTTTTAAAAAATAAATTGTATGGAATAGTAACCCTGAAATTTACAGTACACTTGTTTGATACGCAAATTAGATATTTGCCAAGTAGACATTTACGCTTGTATTGCTAATGAAATTTAAATGTACATAATGCATCATGATGGAGCACAAACTATATAGCGAAGAAGATGGTAAGGTGGATGTCATGTGTTTTTTTTTTATATTTACATTTTAACTTTTTACGTTGCAAGCGATTTTAACTGTGTGTGTGTAAAATAAATATATATTTATATATAGAAATAAATAAATAAATTACACAGTGCCGTGAAAAAGTATTTGCCCCTGTCTGATTTTCTGCATTTTTGCACATTTTTCACATTGCATTTGGTCAGATTTTTTTGTTGGTTGTAGTAGTATATAGAGGGAGTCAGAGAAAAAAATGACACCAAAGTTTGGTGCTGCTTTCATTTGTTTGGTGTGAAAGGTAATCAAACATGCAATCTTCAGGTGTGAAAGTTATTGCCCCCCCCTAGTTAACTCAACCCAATTAAAGGGATAATTAGGGTCAGCTGTTTGAGTACTTTTGTTAACAACCAGGCCTGATTTGGGCCAGCCCTGCCCAATATCAATATGACTAACTTTGGCCCTTGCCATCAGAGTGAAGTTGTCGGCACACAGGTTCTAGAGGCACATCATACCACGCACAAAAGAAATTCCTGAAGACCTCCGGAAAAAGAGGTCAAAAAGTTGATGCCTCTCAGTCTGGAAAGGGTTACAAAGCCATTTTTAAGGCTCTGGGGCGCCACCAAACCAGTGTCAGAGCCATATTGTCCAAATGGAGAAAGTTTGGGACAGTAGTGAATCTTCCCAGGAGTGGCCGTCCTGCCAAAATCTCTCCAAGAGCAAGGCGTAAAATCGTCCAGGAAGTCAAAGAACCCTAGAACAACATCCAGGGATCTGCAGGCTAAGGTCAGTGTTCATGACTCCACCATCAGAAAGACACTGGGCAAAAATGGGATTCATGGCAGAGTAGCAAGGCGGAAACCATTGCTCACTAAGAAGAACATGAATGCTCGTCAAGTTTGCCAAAAAGCACCTGGATGATCCTCAAGAGTTCTGGAACAATGTTCTATGGACAGATGAGTCAAAAGTGGCACTTTTTGGCCGACGTGGGCCCCGTTATGTCTGGCGAAAACCAAACGCTGCATTCTACAGTAAGAACCTCATACCAACAGTCAAGCATGGTGATGGTAGTGTCATGGTTTGGGGATGCTTTGCTGTATCAGGACCTGGACACCTTGCCATCATTGAAGGAACCATGAATTCTGCTCTGTATCACAAAATTCTAGGGGAGAATGTCAAGCCATCCGTCCGTGAGCTGAAGCTGAAGCGCAGCTGGGTCATGCAGCAAGACAATAATCCGAAACACACAAGAAAGTCTACATCAGAATGGATGAAGAACAAGAAATTTTAAAGTTTTGGAATGGCCTAGTCAAAGTCCAGACCTAAACCCCATTGAGATGTTGTGGCAGGACCTGAAACGAGCAGTTCATGCTCAAACCCATAAATGTCACTGAGTTGAAGCAGTTCTGTATGGAGGAGTGGGCCAAAATTCCTCCATGGCGCTGTGAGAAACTAATCAATAACTACAGGAAGCGTCTGGTTGCAGTTATTGCTGCTAAAGGTGGCGTAACCTGTTATTGAGTAAGGGAGCGATTACTTTTTCACACGGGGGCATTGGGTGTTGCATAACTTTCTTTAATAAACATTCGGTGTCAAATATGCAAAAATGCAGAAAATCGGACGGGGCAAATACTTTTTCACGGCTGTGTGTGTGTGTGTGTATATATAATGAGAGAATTTTTACTTTTTTCTTTTTTAAACCATGCCTACCCCAGCAAGTATCTCCAGGACCATGTTTTAATCTCCTTTTTTTTCTCTAAGGGGATACTACAGTTAAAAACAAGAGTGAGCAGATTCCTCATGGTTTCAGAAAAGGGAATTGGCACTGGGGTAAAATCAGCTTTTCATCAATCTATTTTTTGAGGATAAGAATATAAATACCTTTTTTTTTTGTTTGTTTTTTAAATCTCCCATGCTTACAAAGCAAATAATATTGCGTAGATTGTTAGGCCCTGTCCACACTGTGCCTTTTAAACCGTTAGTTGCCTTTTAAACCGGCTTAAGTGCTAAATCCGGTATACAAAAATGTTTGGTATTGCAGCGTCCACACTTCTGACAAACCGCACTACCTAAACGCTGGGCGTGTGCGTGCTGTAATACCAAACAACATTTTTTGTATATCCTCCCAATATCCCCAAATGCTTTGATATGTCAGGCGCCTAAAGGACTTGCTATCAGTGTACACTCTGCACTAGGTATTAATTTTTATGCTTTTTAAAAAAACACAAAAAAAAAAAAAAAAAAACTTGTTGTCCAAGTGACAAAATGCTAGAAAACACAATCAATCAATTATTGATTTAACGGGCGGATCGAGCCTTGTAGCTTGACTGGTTCACTAAATTTAAGAAACGCAAAAGGTTACCTGTGACACCATTTCACCAACAAATTTATAACACACTTTAAGGAAATGTCTTCCTGTTTTAATAGTTTCACAAAATCGTTGGATTGTGCATGTCCAATAAATAACGACTTAATCCAATAAAACATTAATAATTAATATAGTGTTTTAAATCTAAAAATATGTCAATATGCTAGGGGAAAGGAGGTCTTCAAATGCTTCTAAACAGTAAACTTAATGTGTTTTTTATTTTTATTTATTTAATATCCCAACAAGTACAGGCTTGACCACAAAGTAGACTCCGGCTGCATTCACACTGGATATGTTTCAAAAGGACTCGGTCTGGTTTGTTTTGTTTTGAAACAGTGTATCAACGTGCTTGCTTTTGTTCACTGTGAGCAAAGGGACAGAGTTCGTTAGGATGCGAGCTAAAGTTTGTTGTGTGGTGGGTTTTTTTTAATTTATTTTTTGGTCCTTTTTCTATTCGCCCCCCCCCCCCCCCCCACCCCCCCCCCCCCCCCCCCAAGAGAGAGTTTATGTTCACAATGCAGTTTGCAAATGCACTCTGCTCATTTATATGGTGTATGAACCGGATGTTTTCAATATCCTGCAAGGCATATTGAAAGATGGTAGCTATTGATGTATTGCTCTGGTTTTTAATATAGCAGGGGTGTACTTCACTAATGTAATACATTTATAGAGTGCTTAGAGTAGGAGAATGCAGTTTAAGCAATTCTGCATGGTTCTCTTAATGTGGGCATTAAAGTCATTTTGAGAATATATTTTACTATTTGTGTTTTGTCCAGTTTTGGCTTGGATTTTGGTGTTTTACCAAATTTTCTATCAGAGCTTCATATTCTCGCACTGTATATAGTTTTAGGATTACCAGATTTCCACAGGGAATAACTGGAATTTTCTTTTTTCAATTCACTCACACTGGCCAGAAATAACAGTATATAATATAACACAATAGTTAAAATTAAACATCGGGTGACTATTGCAGATCATAACTAATTTTCTTTTTATATTATCCTCTAATCAAAACATGTTAAATGTGAAAAAATAATGATGAAAAAAAAAAAAAAAAAATCTATTACATTTAAACATATGGGATACACAATCATAATGATTAAACAAATAATCCATAAGATGGTTGTTGGGGTTTTTTTTTTTGTTTGTTTTTTTAATGGCACCAACACACAATCTAATACATTACTCTATTTTACATTACTCTATTTGCGGGGTATGCTGATACAATAGCAAAACCGGGGTTATTTATTTATTTAAGCAATTTTACTGTTTTGAACTGGGGCAAAAAATCAAGGCTCAACTGTGACAGTCCTAAATTTCCAGAATGTCTGGTAACCCTAATGTAGTTCCCCTACATTTTTTTTTTTTACTTTTTTTTTTTTTTTTTTTTTGCTCTACTTGTTTCCTCAGAATATGATCTAAACTGCAAAATGTTTACTTTCTAGTTTAGGTTACCTTGTATAGTTAGTTTGCTGTGTGCAAAAGGACCGAGTCCAGCTGTTAACATTTGAGTTTTAGCAAGCGAACCAAGCATTTACCAAACACAGAGACCACCTCTTTAGGTGGACTGTGGTTCGTTTCCCAAGCGGACTTTGTTCACATTTCACACCGAACTGTACAGAGTGTGGACCAAACCCTCTAAACAGACCCAGTGTGAACACAGCCTCAGAAATGTAATAAATTACACAACGTTTCTTTCTAATCCGCTAATACTTAAGTGACTGGACTTTATCAGCAGCAGAACAAATAAATAAACTTTGTCCAACGGGCAAAGTGTAACGGCAAAACCTCTTGTCCCTCACACAAATCTTGTGTCGGGCAATATGAATTGCACACCCCAGCATAGTTCCCCACTAATCTTGACCTAAAATTAATTTGTACATGCATACATTTTAATCCATGTCCCATCCCTAGTTTTGACTAAAATCTAAGTTATAAACTTGTTTACAAGAGCAAATCCGTTATTTTTCAGAATAGGGCCATTAATTTAATCATACATGACATTTTAATAATGTTTTGCATCTTTACAAGAATGTGCTCTTTCAATCTTTACTTTTTTCTTCATTGTATTCTGCTATGTGTCTGTCTGCTTTTTTTATGGTGCTTTTGCTCAATTCACTTTCACCCATGTACCAAGTTACTTGGTCTTTTCAGCTGCTTTAGAAAGGTTTCCAATCAAATTAAGGGGGTCTGTCATGTTTTGCCTTGCAGATCCTCAGTTTGTGGTTTATCAGCTTAAAGTGAAGATCCACACCTCAAATCCAGCACACACAAGACGTGAAGAGAAGTACATGGTTTTCGAGTTTCCACAACCATTACCAGTGTGTGGCGACATCAAGGTGGAGTTTTTCCACAAACAGAACAAGATGATGAAGAAGGTTTGTTCAAACTTTTTTTTTTTCTTCCTTTTTAATGCACCGTTGTAGACTTGAGTTCAAACTTTTATATTAAGATTTCACAGTGTCTTCAACAGAGCTATTGAAATCAAATTGGGTCATTTTATTTAAGTACACCTGTATTACTTTAATTTATGATGTGGCTATGTTTTGTTTTTTGTGTTTTACATTTTCTTTATGGTATATTCTTATGCATGGTGTGTGGTGTTTTTTTTTTTTTTTTCGTTTTTTTTCTTTTTTAGGATAAAATGTTTCACTTCTGGGTCAACACATTCTTCATCCCTGGACCGGAACACAATTCAGAGAAAGTAGAAAATGGAAGCTTAGTTGGAGTAAAAGAACTTGATGGAATTCAGAGTACAGAACGAGAAGACGACAAGGAGTATCTTATCCTCTCATTGACGAAAAATGACCTAGACAAAGCAAATAAAGACAAAGCCAACAGATCCTTCTCTCCAAACTTCAAGGTCAGTAGATTAGCGTGGAGGGTTAAATACACCACCTTAAAGTATCTAGTGGAAGTGATGCTCAACTCTGCCCCCCTCGTGATCCAATCCAGTCCAGGTTTTTACTCCAAGCAGGTTCTAATGGTAGTTAATTGAAGCTGCTAAGAGGCAATTAACTAATTTAGGACCTGGTTGGAATAAAGACCAGGACTGGAATAGATCTCTAGGGCTAGAGTTGAGGTTACCACTGTTCTAGACCACAACACACACAAAGGTCACATCTTGCAAAATTATTCAAATATTTAGTGCTCAAACTGCTGATACTTTTTCATTGTACAAAAAATAAGGCTTTAGTTCGGTTTACAATTTATTATTATTTTTTTTTTTGTATTCGGTTTTGGATTGAACTGTAAGTGATGCTTTTTCCTGTGGAAGTAGGTTGTTTACACACTTACCACAATGAGGAAACTGGATTTTTGTGGTACCTTTTTCTTTTCAATACCTGATCAAGGGTCTAAACCAATCGGTTTCCGTGCAAAATCATAAACCCAGACAAACAAGTACACAGTCTTTCAGGTCCTGTTTTTGAAGTACTGTTTTGATTTGAGCAGTTCTTGGGATGCCTTTACAAATCATGACTTCATAAAATAAGATTTGAAACACTGAATTATGGCCGTCTACAAATCCTGAATTTATAAAGAAATAGCAAAGAAATGGTGTATTGAAGCGAACTAGAGATTCCTTATTGAGAGGGAACCATTGATTTCTTAATATACTTCTCTCCCTCAGGTGAAGTTGTATTTTACAAAAACAGTGGAGGAGTCATCAAATTCAGAGGCCAGCACATCAACTTCAGTAACACCGGACGTTAGTGACAATGAACCTGATCACTATAGATACTCGGACACCACTGACTCTGATCCAGAAAATGAACCTTTTGATGAAGATAGACATACACAGATAACAAAAGTCTGAAATATTTTTATGGGGGGGGGGGGGGGGAACAAAACTAAACCACAAGAGAAAAGGAAAAAAACTTGAATATAAACTGAAAAGCAAGTACCTTTTTAAAATGGCAATAGGACATTGTGTTTAGTAAAATGCTATCAATTATAGGAACAATTCTCTTTTCCTGACCAATTTTGTCTTGCCCCATACATCCACAAGGTTTTAACACTTGTCCAGTGGAAAAAGGTTGTGTAATGTTATGTATAGACCTTTTTGTGTCAAAAGGACAGTTGAAAAAGAAACTCACATCCAGAGATGAGATGGCACTTTCCCATTTAATTCCAGTTTTATTAGGTGGAGACAGTTCTGGTGTGTACGTAGGAGTATATTTCCTGTTGTGTTCCGTCACCAACTGTAGGTGCTAAAATGCTAACCAGGGTTCATGTCCTACCCCACTTCATTCCCACACAACACAAATGACCATGTTACGGTTGGCTAGAAGAATTGCTGAAAAAGGTTTGCTACATTTAATGGAAGCAATTTGTATAAGGGATGGCAAGAGCACATTTTGAAAGTGTTGGGGGGGGGGGGGGGGGGGGGGGGGGATGGTCTTTGCTGGTTTATGCACCACCTCCAGCTACAGAAATGCACCTTTCTAGCTTGTGACGGTAATGAATCCTTGGATGATTATGGAATCAGCTGCTGCTTTTTGTTTTGTGCTTTTCTTTTTTTTTTCTTCAAAAAGCAATGGTGCTAGAAAAGGCAGCTAGAGGGAGCGATTCTTTTTAAATGGAGTGGAGGAGGAGGGAATACACAAATTGCATTTAAGAAATGCTGCTCCATCTACGCTGTAAAAACAAGGCCAGTGCTTTTGTCGGTCACGTTTTATATTCTTTTTTCCGCCCAGTTTTACCTACTGTGAATGCTTAATGTGCTGTTTGCAGGCTGTTTCCCATAATGTGTAATTATGCAGTGAAGTTCTAGTCTAGCAGTTTCTTTTTTTTTTTTTGGCTTTATGGCATCTAAGCATTTTCCATTCCTTCTACCACTGTGTATTCTGTTAAGTATGCAGGAAAACAGTATCCCATGTAAATGTCAATGTGTTCTTTTTTTAATAATAAAATGATACACAAAACAGCAGGGAAAACCAGTGTTGCAATAATGTTAACACTATTCATTTGAAAAGGCTAATCGTATGTTATTGGCATTAGTGTCCATGTCCTTTTTTTTATTTTTTTTTAAATTTTTTATATACATTGTTCTACATAGATTTCTAATCTGTCATTTGAACTGTATTAAGCCAGAAGTTCATTCAAAAATAGCATTAAGTCCCATGGAGTCTGGCAGATATGGTAAAGAACAGGACAGTCAAATCCTAATAGGATTGCTCTATGTAATAAGTGAGTTTCACTGTTCTCCTTGGTTAATAATAAACTGAGGATGTGCTCAATGTTCAGTGTTCATCTTATGAAAATTAACCTTATTGGGGTTTATGGTATGAATAGGTAACTACTTCAGGCAAAGGGCAAATTAACTTTGGATCTGATTTAGGTACTCTGGGATTTCAGATGTTTGGCTCCCAAAGTCAACTGTGTTTGTAGCCTTATTGTGTAAGGTCTAACTAGATCTAGATCCTTTTGTATATCAAACAATGGTGCTTACAAACTGCCAAACAGCAAATGTTAAATAGCTAATAAACAAGAGCCAAGAATCTCTGCCCAACATACATTGCAAGTAGCATTAGTGACATACACACGTGTGTGTGAGAGAGAGAAAGATGTCCCAAGCAATACAATGTGCTCCTTGCTTGTATTTGTACAATCCAAAAACGTAGGGGTCTGTGACAATGAATAGGTTTAACATGTTTTCAGTCAGTTTGGAGGAGGGATAGTGCAAGTGTAGATTTCAGGAAGTCTCTTGCTTGCTTTATACATGCCCTTTTATGAAGACTATATATATATATATATATATATATATATATATATATATATATATATATATATATATATATATATATATATATATATATATATATATTATAATAAATAAATACAAAATTACACACTAGAACTGAAATCAAGATGTCTCGCCTATTAGCGTGCAGGACAGACCAAAAACACTTTCTTGGGCAGCAACATTTGGCGAGGGTTGTAAGCTGCCTTTTGCACTACTAAATGTGACACTGCTGTGTACAACTCTACATGCTCTGTTCCCTGGGTATTTATAGTGAGGGAGGAGTGTATTTATTTAGATAAGAGCAAATATACTTGTTGACTCAAGCCAACCCTTTAATATAAAATACATTTTAGATTTTTTTTTTTTCTGTTTACATCTTCCAGCACCACAGAAAACCTGCCAAAATGCCAATGTGCATATTCATGATTTGTTTTTGTTTGCTTTGTACTGTATTTGTACCCCCCCCCCCCCCCCCTTCTCCCATATAAACTAGATAAATCATGGAATGTTTTTTGGGGATGGCCTACTGGAGATTTCCTTTGCCTTTACATGTTGATGGTGCTTACACTTCTACTGCTTTGGAACTGCTCTACTTTTCTGCCCAAGCATGACCTATATAATGTTTCGGATGCTATTGACTGGGTTAAGGTCACTACATATTCTTAAAAGCTTTTGCACTGTGCCAGGTTTTGAGGGTCTCAGTCAGGGGTCCATAAATGAGTGTCACTTAAAATTGTCCAACAGGCCTTGTGAGATGGAGGTGAAACTAAATAGTATTGGTGCATCACCCCCCCATTCTGTTTTTATATAGTGTCGGTATACAGTACTCGACCTCAGCATCGCCCCCCCCCCCCCCCAACCAACACACACACAGAACCAAATGCCTTTTTCTTTGACTTTGTTTTCTTTTTATTTACTTAACGGTATTCTGGTAAATGCATTCTGTAGGTATTCTTTCTCCTTTTCTTCAGTTTCTGGACTGTAATCTTAATACTTTTGGATGTTCAGCAGCTTAAATATATGAAACTGTTCAAGGGCATCACTGTTAAGGAGCTTACTGTTAGGTCCCAGGCCATCCCTAATCGTCTGTAGCCCCACTTTGGAAAGATTTGCCGCAGTACCTTAAGAGAAGAAAACAGAAAATAAAACTCCTGACAGCCTTAGAGGCCATTAACTGTGGCACAGGTTATAAAACTTGAGTGGAGTTCACAGGCAGCATCACAATTAAGTTTCAGCTTTAAAATATTCATAAAGGTGCCAGTGTGCAAGTTTTCATGTCACTAGTTTCCAGCAGATTTGTGCAATATGTTTTAACAATGCCTGTGGTTGCCACAAAGTGCCTCTTGTTTACTGTTAAAATACTGTTGTCATGCATGCAGATGGACGGGTGGAACTGCACTAAATTAAAGGGGCTTTAACTGCAGTGTTGGGCAGAGCTGCCTGCTGCTCTGCCCATTCAGTTTTGGGTTTCTTTTCATGTAGAGTATGTATACTCAATATATTTTCAGTCTGTTATAATAAATTTAAAAAAAAAAAAAAAAAAAAAAAAGCCTTATTCCATTTCAGCCTGTTCTGAATACTATTGTGCTGTGCAACAGTCGCTCTGTGTGTAATGCTATGCACTGAGAATACACAACCAACAAACCGATGTATAAAATTGTGTAATGATGCTCATACAAATCAGATGTCCATTTGTTATTGTATGTGTTTAACTACCCTTTATCTTAGTGTTATAAACTCCACTTAAAACCAATTAAAGTCTCATTCTTGTCACCATGGAATTTGTTGGTTTTTAATGTTGCAAAGGCCTTTAAAAGCCTGGGTATGTTCCTGTAGTGTTTTGTTTTGTTTTTTTACCCCCAAATGGGATTTTATCACAATTCTCACCAGATTGATTTGTATTGCTGTGTGGAGTTGCAGTCTGACTCTGAGAGTGCAGTATGTTCACTTCAAACTTGGTGTAGCATTTCTTTTTAGACTCAACTGGAAGGGGTGAGTAATTTACCTGTGTTTGAGGTACACGTATTGATTTTATATTTGTAATTTTTTTGTGTGTGCAAAACTAAACCCTGGCATAGTGTTCTAAAAAAACAGGATTTGTGGCAGTGGAGTCCAAGCTTTTTTTTGGAGGGTAAGTAATGTAATTATGACAGTAGAGCTTCCGGCTATTTTAAGTTGGTGCACTATCCAAATATCTGAATTATTTAAAGCATGCATTTCATAGAACTGATTTTGTTGCTTTTTTAATTTGTGGCAGGCTACACAACATAACAGAGATGCTACCACCTTTTTCCCCCCCAGTTGTGAACTTTAGACCAAGAAACTGAACTCCCTTGAGTGTGGCATGTGGGTTTAATCCAGTGCATGATCTGGAGTCTGCTTTGCCAGTTAAAGTATATTTTGTGGTGGCAGTGAGTCTATTGACCCACTCTTTTTCTCCCAACTACTGCACCTTGCACCCAGCTACTTGGTTGCATGATAATTATATCCCTCACCTCAGGCTTAAAATACACCTCCCTGCATATGAAAGCAGAGTTGTATCCTGCTATCTCAAGATAAAATCTACTATATGGTTCTCAAAACTGAAATTGAGGAACTTAATAGAGGACGTTCTAATTGCATTAGTGAAATGAAAAGGTGGTGTGGTATTGTGTGTATTTGAAACAGAACAGTGAGGCAGGTTAACAAAAAACCTATTGTGTATTCTTTCCCCCCCCCCCAAGTTGATTTTTAGTACTTCTGCATTTTACAATATTAAAATATTTTTTTGTATTTTTGTACTATAATGTACCATCTGTCTTACAATTTAACTTTACAGACTAAAGGGGAAATTGAGAAGTCTTAAATTAGGATAACCACTAGGAACTGTATTCACAAAGCTTTAATAAATGAGTTAATGTTTTTGTTTGTTTTTTTTAATTCTGTGTTTGATTAATAAAATAAAGCCAGATATTTTATAAACTGCTCAATCTGTTAAAGAAGCTGACTAGAGTATCAATCATATTAAATTGGTTTCAATCTTAAACTAATTTATAAAAGACTAACAATAAAACAATATTTAAATAATTCAATACTGTACTATTGTGGCTTCCAGCAAAACTTTTGGCCATAGCTGTACACACAAAACACAAATTTAAGTATATGAACGAACAAAATACTGGTGTAATCTGTTAACCACCTCCTTTTTTTCTACCCTTTTTAAAAAAAAAAACAACCTAATACATATGAGACCTCAACTACGCTGGAGAAAATGTAAGTGATTTTGAAATTGGCTGTCTTTCTTATGCCTGCACACAGATCTGCAGTGTTTAAATGGTTAATGTATAGATCTCCAGGCCTTGAATGACTGCAGCCAGCCTGCCTTATCGTGTTATATAATAGGCCACGCTTTGTGTTCTCACAGTCAGACGCTTTTAGTGACACAGCTGCTGAACATATATTTACTCTTCAACAACACTGAATAATTAAGTGTCAACACGGATGATTACCTACTCGTTACTCTTTATTGTGTCGTGAAATGGAGGGCCTGCCATGTAAACACATGAAGTAACAAATATAATGTTTCACATTAATGTTGTTTTTGACTGGGTACTGTCTCTGGTGTAGATGTCAGACAGTTTTTCTGCACGCTTTAAGTTGGGACCAACCTTGACTTAACGCATGCTTGGTGGCTGTGTTGACAAAAAAACAAAACATACATCCGTAAAATACAGTAGTACAAAAAAGAATCTTCGCTTTTAGAAAATAAGTCTGTTATATGAATGTCATAAAGAAAAGCAGTCTTTGTTATTAAATAATTATTTATTTCATAATTTTTATGGGATATTCTGTATTTCCTACGATTGTGTGAGATTATTGAACCCTCTGGGACCTGGTATTTTATACACTGAGAAATGGAAACTGAAAAACGGATCTTGGTCTCAAAGTGTGTATAAAAAGTTGTTTTTGTTAACATTGTGTTAAGCTCACGTTTTGATGATTCAGACAGTTATGCCAAATAGAAAGCCATATTGGACTGGATTGTGGCTGCGTGTTTTGGATACGAGGAAGGTGCATGTGTATGAATCACCCATCATCTTGTGAAACTTGGTACAGGCATTCCTTAGCAGGTCAACTTAATACACTCCTATATTTTGCTGCAAGAATAGGTTATAAATTTGCTATTATGCAAAAAGGGTACGATACCCTACAACAATATATACTGATTCACAATGAAACCGCAACAGTAAGTTTTACATCAATAGCTCATTGGGCACATACATATGTTATTTACATTTTAAATAGTGAGCAGATAGCTTTGTTGATAGTTTTAGTAGTATGGTTCTTTGGGATGACAAAATACTGAGCTCAAGTCATGTGATTTCTAAAAACGCCAGGGCTGGGTTGCACCAGCTATACCCAAGTTCATTCCCAAGTTAGAATTCAAAGTCTCTACTAAGTTTTTAGTTGTTTATAACTAAGCGCTCTGTTACTTCACTTGCACCCCACCTACTTAAGACTTTGTTAGTTTATTAAAAACGCGTTATTTAGTATGCGTATTGATTTCGACCAATCAGAAAACATAAAAACTATGCGTTACAAATAAATGTAAATGAATTACGCGTTTTCTACGTAGGGGCTGGTCATTCTGCAGTAGTACATACCTAGGGGTTGGACAATTTACACTAGGACCGACGTAGTGGCTGGTCATTTACAGGCATGCAGCGTAATTACAAGACTAGCCAATCACCTTGGGCATAACATCTTTTTTAATATCATTTTATTAAAAAAATCAAGAATTAAACCCGGAACACACTGCCCGATGCGACCGTCACATTTCAATGGAGGAGGTTGCGTCGCAAACAAATCTTTGCGATTTGAAATCACAGGATGGGACACAATGTGTGATGTTTTTCTGATGTTTGACCTGCTCTGTATGCATTAAGTACAGCGGCAGTGGGGCAAATCAATGACAATATGCGAAAACATAAAGCTATGGCACAATTTTGGCTAGGCCATGTGATCATGAAAACCATAAATGGACTTACATAGAGTTGGAGTCATAAATATTAGTACCCTGTGCCTTAACTCCGTTAATTCACCAGATATTTAACTACCACTTGGTAAGACGAATGCTTGTTCAACACACTCAGAAGAGCCATCATTGCTATGTAGTATAGTTTAACAAACAATATCTATAATACTTAATACATTGGGAAATGACATTGTTGCAAATAGCGGGTATGTAAACTTTTAGGCAACTGTGTGTGTGTGTGTGTGTGTGTATATATATATATATATATATATATATATATATATATATATATATATATATATATATATATCCAGGACGTTTCGGACTACGTCCTTCTTCAGCTTGATTTTTTATCAATTCATATTTATATACCTACATTACCTTTTTCTTTGATTATATATACTGTATATAACACACACAAGGTATTCCATGGGTTTGTATACAATGTCCGTGCCGATATCTTTTGAAAACAAGACTGCCCCATAAGCATTGTTCTTTTTAACTATTAGACGAAATATATTTAAAAACTGCTGTTACAACCACGATAAATGTATTATTAATAGCGTTTTAATTAAATTATACCAAATCTAATTTTTATTTACAATGAAATAACGAGAAATAAAAAGACAGCATTTGTTTTACAAGTAAATGCATTATATTACCTTATTAAACTAAAATTAAATGAACAAAACATCTGCTGGGTTTAAAGTTTGTAGAATATTTTTCACTGTGCAAAACTGCATATGAACTTTTGTTCAATTTTACAGTTACCAAACGAGTTTAAAAAAAAAACAAAAAACTACCTGATTTTAAGAGTTTTGAGTGATGAAGCTTAATTTAAACAACAACTGGGTGTAGGCTCTGTAGAACAATAAAACACGGCATAGGCTTTGGGTAAAACTGTTATACATCGTATCCATTCTTATAATCACCTTTCAGAATATTTTTGCAGTAAATGTACTCTAATACTGCCAAAAACGTAAGGTACAATTTCAGTAAGTCTTTCAGCACTAAGGAGTTACGATACCCTAGGATAATTAAATAAACAGTGTCCATACTTGAAATGAAAAAAAAACAAAAACAGCTGTAGATATACACATAGTATATGAGATTAGTTTACTGCTATGTTATTTTCCTAGACCTGTATGCAGGTCTGCAGTGTTGAAATAATTAAAACATTAAATAGCTTTACATGATTTACCTACATCGTTAAACGGCTATCTAGTGGTAACATGCGCATTACACACACTGTTTATAAATCTGATTAGCTACGTATTTTTTATGTATTTATTTTGTTAAATTAATGTAGTAGTCGCCAATTTTATTTATTTTTTAATCATTTTCTTCCAATTTAGAATAGCCAATTATTTTTAGTCTCAGCTCACCGCTCTGACTCTGGAGCGGCAAAGGTGAGCGCAGCCTGTCCTCCGAAGCCTGTGCCGTCAGCCAACCGCTTCATTTCACACTGCAGACTCACGATGCAGCCACCTCAGAGCTACAGCATCAGAGGACAACCCAGCTCTGGGTAGTTTACAGGCAAGCCCGCAGGCGCCCAGCCAGATTACAGGGGTCGCTGGTGCGCGGTGAGCTGAGGACACCCTGGCCGACAATGCCAATTGTGCATCGCCCCCCTGGGAGCTCCCGTCCGCAGTCAGCAGTGGAATAGCCTGGATTCAAACCAGCAGTTTTAATCTAGGTTATAGGGCGCATCCTGCACTCCACGCCTTTGCCAGATGCGCCACTCGGGAGCCCTGATTAGCTACTTATTTAAACAAAATGTAAATGAATATATAAAAAGCACCAGAACACGAACCTGATAAAATTAAACTCATGAAAGTAAACTGATGTATATGAATTCTTACCGGTGTGTCTGGTTCATTTACTTATCTACATTCCGAAGATGTAATTCTCTGGACGAGTTTTTTTTTTTTTTTTTTTTTTTCTAATTATTTAGCAGACACTTTTATCCAAAGCGATTTACAGAAAATTAAGCAAAATATAAAAGTATATAAATTACAGCCAATAAAAATGCAAAAACAACCACATACAGTGCCTATAGAAAATCTACACCCCCTTTCAAAATGTTCACCTTTTGTTGCCTTATAGCCTGAAATTAAAATGCATTAAAATATATATTTTTTTCATTTATCTACACATCCTACCCCACAACTTCCAAGTGAAAAAAATATTCTAGAAATGTGTAGAAAATTAATTAAAAATAAAAACTAAAATAGCTTGGTTGGATAAGTGTCCACCCCCCTTGTAATAGCAATCCTAAATTAGCTCAGGTATAACCAATCGCTTTCAAAATCACACACCAAGTTAAGTGGCTTCCACCTGTGTTAAATTGTAGTGATTCACATGATTTCAGGATAAATTCAGCAGTTCCTGTAGGTTCCCTCTGCTGGGTAGTGCATTTCAAAAGCAAAGACTCAACCATGAGCACCAAGGCGCTTTCAGAAGAACTCTGGGACAAAGTTGTTGAAAGGCACAGATCAGGGGATGGGTATAAAAAAATATCAAAAGCCTTGAATATCCCTTGGAGCATGGTCAAGATGATTATTAAGAAGTGGAAGGTGTATGGCACCACCAAGACCCTGCCTAGATCAGGTCGTCCCTCCAAACTGGATGACCGAGCAAGATGGAGACTGATCAGAGAGGCTACCAAGAGGCCAATGGCAACTTTGCAAGAGCTACAGGCTTTTATGACAAAGACTGGTCAAAAGTGTGCATGTGACAACAATATCTCAAGCACTCCACAAATCTGGCCTGTATGGTATGGTGGCAAGACAGAAGCCATTACTTAAGAAAGCACACCCTGAAATCCCGTTTGAAGTATACAAAAAAAAACACTCGGGAGATTCTGTAGCCATGTGGCAAAAAGTTTTGTGGTCTGACGAAACTAAAATTGAACTTTTTGGCCTAAATGCAAAGCGTTATGTTTGGCACAAACCCAACACAGCGCATCACCCAAAGAACACCATCCCTACTGTGAAGCATGGTGGTGGCAGCATCATGTTATGGGGATGTTTCTCATCGGCAGGGACTGGGGCACTTGTCAGGACAGAAGGGAAAATGACTAGAGCAAAGTACAGAGAAGTCCTTGAGGAAAACCTGCTGCCCTCTGCAAGAAAGCTGAAACTGGGACGGAAGTTCACCTTTCAGCATGACAACGACCTAAAGCACAGAGCCAAAGCTACACTGGTGTGGCTAAGGAACAAAAAGGTAAATGTCCTTGAGTGGCCCAGTCAGAGCCCCAACCTAAATCCAATCAAAAATTTGTGGCATGACTTGAAGATTGCTGTCCATCGACGCTCCCCAAGGAACTTGACAGAGCTTGAACAGTTTTGTAAAGAAGAATGGTCAAATATTGCCAAATCTAGGTGTGCAAAGTTGGTAGAGACCTATCCCAACAGACTCACAGCTGTAATTGCTGCCAAAGGTGCTTCCACTAAGTATTAACTCGGGGGTGGAGACTTATCCAATTATGATCTTTCAGTTTTGTATTTTTAATATATAATTTTTTTTTCAATAAAACCCTTTTTCCCCTTAACAGTGTGGAGTATGGTGTGTAGGTAAGTGGGGAAAAAAATCCTCATTTAAATGCATGAAACTCTGAGGCACTGACACAACAAAATGTGAAAAAAGTTCAAGGTGGTGTAGACTTTCTACAGACACTGTATATACAATATATATATATATATATATATATATATATATATATATATATATATATATATATATATAAATGAAAATACATAGGAATTTACAAATAAAGGTTGAATAAGTGGGTTTTGAGAAGACAACGGAAAGCAGTAAAAGATTGAACAGTCCTGAGGTTAACCAGTAGCTGGTTCCACCACAGGGGGACAAGGGAAGAGAACAAGTCGGCCAGTAGAGGATGAATGGAGAGGGCGAAAGGGAATATAAGGAGACACGGATTGGAGATAGGAAGGGGCAGTATGATGAATTTTAGCCCAGGTTCATTCTCACCCCTACGCTAATTCTCAGGACAGAGAGATAATTAACTTAGGTTAGCCGGGGATGAGCATTAAATCGTATAAGAAACTTTAGAATCTAATAGGATTTAAAAGGATGTCCTATAATTATCAAGAGGATGTATGCTATCTCGCAGGATTCGCTGACGACAAAAATTATGAACAAAATCATCTTCAAAGAGAAGCTCACACAGCAAAAGTTACAGTGTCAAAGGTATGTGTAAATTTTAAGGAACAACTGGTCTTACGTTATAACTATCAGAGCTGGTGCAACCCGTGAAAAGTTAGTAATGTGTAAAATCAACGTTGTTAAAGACTTACGCTTTAACTAAGTTAAGTAAGAACTTTGCACAGCTGGTTCAACCCAGCTCAGGTGCTCAGTGTTTGGTATTTGAGTTGAGTTAAAATTGCCAAAATGAGTTGATTAAGAATCTGTATAATAGACATTTGAAAAGGCATGATTTTAATTAATGCAAGAACAGGGAAAGATATGACAATGCCCCGTTTGAGCAAATGAAGATCGTCTGGTTGCTATCGGCGTGATTGAAGGTGGCATGTCTGTCAGAGAAGTTGCCGAGAGAATGAGAATGACTAGTCCAGAGAAACCAGGAAACCAGAAAACCAGCTCTGTGAGGGACAGGCCATGTCCTGGAAGGCAGAGGGTCACCACACCAGCCCAGGACCGTCACATCCGACTGATCCATCTGCGTAATCGTTTTCAGACTGCGGTGGCTACAGCACGAGCAATTCCAGGAAGAAATAACATGCGCATCAGCAGAATGACTGTAGCTCGCTGTCTGCATGAAAATGCCATTCAGAAGAGGCTTTACATTGTCTAACCACCGTTGACCTTAATGGCTGTAGTAGCTGTGGGACATTGGTTGCTGAACTGAGTGTGTGTCTGACGAGGGAGGGTGACATGCTGATCACGAGAGAGAGAATCACGGTGTGGCGAGCCGGCGGGCAGATATGACGGTAGATCCCCATGGGAGGCGTACCACGTCACGTTCGGGAATGGCAGCGCTCACTAATGGCTGGGGGCCGACTGAGAAGGCCGGACAGTTGGCAGCTGCTTTAGAGGGAGAAGCGCTGCAGGCTCTGCTGGACCTGTGCCCAGACGAGGTGGCCCAGTACAAGGGGCTAACCACAGCTCTCGAGTGCCGTTTCGGGAGAGTGGAGCCCGCAGTTGGCCTGCGCCTGCAGCTGACTAACCACATTATAGGCCCCGGAGAGAAACTGGGCATACTGGCGGCTGATGTCCGGTATCTGGCCCAGAGGAGGTACCACACGTTCCCGCCAGCCACCCAAGAGAACCTGGCCGCGGAGGCTTTTGTCCGCGGACTGACCCCGACCGCCCTGCGTCAGCAGGTCCGGCTTGCTGCCCCAACCTCCCTAGAGCTCACTGTGGCTCACGCTGAACGAGTCGAGGTGGTGCTCGAGGAGGGGGAGCAGGACCGTGCCGCTGGAAGCGAGAGGGGTCAGAGCTCGCATGGCCCAAGCAGAGGAAGAGAAGGCCCCATACAGCACCGTCGACCCTACCTGGCCTGCGGAGCTTATCACCCTCATCAGGGCAGCAATCACCCAGCCAGCTCGGACTCCTGAAACCCATCCGCAGCTGTGCTGGGGCTGCGGGCAGCCTGGCCACCTATGGTGCCACTGCCCAGCAGCAGCTGCACCGCCATGCCTGACACAGCAAACGCAGGGAAACGCCAAGGGGCCTGCATAGACGGGACGACGTAGGCCCCCAACCCAGTCCCCTTCATCGTAGACGACCCAGCTGCAGCCCTCGCCACCAGGACCCACCCGTGTAGCCATGGGACCACAGGCACTGGCCATTTCGCAGTGACGAAGACCCTGAGGTGGCCGCTGCACCCACAGAGCGATGGACTGGTGGAGAGGTTCAACCGCACATTGGCCATGCAGCTGGCCATCACCACCGCCACCCACCAGCTGGACTGGGACACCCACCTGCCTGTCGTGCTGTTGGCCTGCCGCTCTGCCATCCAGGACTCCACCACCTGCACCCCTGCCCTGCTCATGCTGGGGCGTGAGCTGCGCACGCCTGCGGAGCTAGCTTTCGGTTGCCCTCCAGACGCCCCCAGTGTACCCCTGGGCCCTGAGTATGCCAGGGGGCTACAGGACTGACTGGAATCAGCCCACCGCTTCGCCAGGGACCAATTGCAGGCCGCTGGTGTACGGCAGAAGTGGAACTATGACCTCAGGGTACGGGGGCACAAGTTCACCGCCAGGGAGCTCGTGTGGTTCTTCAGTCCCAAGACACAGCGGGGCTTTTGCCCCAAATTGGACAGCCACTGGCTCAAGCCTTGCCAGGTCCTAGAGAGGATCGGGGACGTGGCCTACCGGGTGCATCAGTAAACAAACATTTTCAAAAGAGAAATGGTGACATCAAAGGATCAATTTTCCTATAAATATATATATATACGACACCAAGCACCGTCCGATCCAGCAGATCCTGACAGTCCTGCCCTGCCCCCTCCTGATCCACCCTATCCTGAGAGTCCCTTTCCTTCTACTACCGGGGACCCGGGGCTGAGGGTTCCTCTCCTGACAGTCCAGATTCCCTGTCCACTGAGGCTGACAGGAGCCCGTCCTCCACACAGGGCTCCCGCCCACAGAGACAACATCGCCTCCCGGGTCGTTTCCAAGACTTTGTCCTTCCCTTGGGGACGAGGGACGAGGGACTAAGGGGGGGGGGGGCTATGTAACGACCCTGGCGATGGCGGCATTTGGGACATTGTGTTTGCCTTTAGCATGTGTATGTGTGCGTGTGCGTGCGTCTGGAGTGTGTGTGTGTGTGTGTAGTGGGCGGGTCCACCGGAGGAGTAGGAGAGGGGGATAGCAAGTTAGCAACCATGGCAACCTAACCCTAACAGCTGACTTGTCTTGTGCATCTGATCCACAAATACAAAAAACCGAATATATATATATATATATATATATATATATATATAGGAAAATTGGTCCTTTGATGTCGCCATTTCTCTTTTGTAAAGATTTTGGCTGAAAATGCTTGTTTACTGATGCACCGAGGTGGGTCTGTCTTACCAGTGACCAGTGACATTGCAAAACACTTGCATTCATGACTATCTCCTGACATTCTCCAATGCCAGAAATACACAAATAGGATCTAGTTTTCAAGCTCCGACTTTCCTCTGTCTCTATAGTGCCTGAGTAAAAAGATTTAAAGGGCCAGGTTGTCGGCACGATTTTTAACATTGGCGGACTGCCGGACCCCAAAGAAGAAACTCCCCTAGTGTGTTATGATGATATAATAATATAACTTCCCAATAATCCTGCCCTGTTATTCACAGCTTGTTTGAAGTGGGGAAAGGAAGTGGCTGGAGACCATATAAAAGTATTGAAGTCAGCATATAACTTCAGTCTCAAAGGTGTAATGGAATCATTAATGTTGTCATTTTACTGCGCAGCGTCAAGGAATAGCAAGACGCTGTTAAGTCAATAATATATACAATTTGTTTAACAGGAAATCACTCAGTCCTGCATTCTAAAAAGGTTTGGCTTTACTCCAAAAATAGATACACTTTTTTTGTCACCCTCAGCATTGTCGAACAAAATTGTAATTCTAAAGGGAATCAAAGAATTTCATTCCATTGTCACAGCTTTAGCACATTTCTTTATACAGACTTCAGATGTCTTAACATCACTTAAAAGGTTATTAAGATAACAAGGATATACACAGTACTTGCTTTGCATTGCTTCAAAGACTTCCTCTGCTGTAATTGCTGGTAGTGCTATAGTGTATGAAACAGAAACTAATTCTGTCTTGTCAAGTGGCATCAAAAGCTTTATGACATCTGTTTTTAAACGAGTTACAGGCCTTAAAATGAAATTACTAGGAGAAAAGTGACAGAGTGGGTTAGAGCACAAGCACTCACTTGTAACTAACACTCCCTATGCTGCACATAGGACGTTGGTATTGTCAGGTACTACCATAGCCTATTTAATTTGAGGCAACACATTTCCAAGTCAAGAGAAGAGAAGAGCCATTGCCCTTTTTCTTTACAATATGCTAGTTTAAAATAGACAAAAATGGAAGTCAAAATAAGGGCTGTCTTAAGTGCATAACATAGCAACGTATGTGTGAAATACAAACATGAGGTTTTACTACTACTGCAAGCAGTTACTCAACAATATAATATTATGCCATCTGGTTAATGCTTTATGTTAGCCATGCAATAATTATCAGCTATCACACCAATAATATTACTAAGAAATATTGTCTTAACCCTAACCTTAATGCTAATCAATATTAAACTAATCAATATTAACATATTAACAATATTAACAGAAAAAATACAGATATTCTATTATATGATTTTCTCTGAATAAAAATGTGACCAAAATTAAAATAGCATCATAGCAAAATCTGTTTAGTTTAATATGACATGATGGTACATGTTGCTCCTTTAAATAACTGGATTCCGTTACTTTTCTGCTTCAGTTATTTCTCATCTCACATGCCACTTTGAACATGTATCCTGCAAAAATACAGGAAACTGCTGTTTTAAAAGCTGAGGAAACCCAGTCCACTTTAATAAAATCAATACACCAGCTGTTCTACAGGGGTTTGAACTTTTATTTCATTCATCATGTATTTAATGATATACAGTAGCATATACAATTCTGGAATAGCCTATCCTAACAATCCATTCCTTTTAGGTTCCAATAGAGAATATGCAATATTGAAGCAATAATACCCTCCTTAATCTATGTTCAAAACGATGTGTAATCTCTGGTAATTCCATGTCAATGAAGATTTATATTAGGAGGTATATTAGTTCTAGCTTCTGATGATAGGGCCCCAGGATACAGTCCATGAAATGAAGTGGCAACCTGTTTACACACATTTTAATATATTGCTAATACAGAGTTGTTACAAGACCTATACTAGCTTATGGTGTTTTACACTTGAGTACATTTTATTGCCTTTTTTTAGTCAGACAACTTTTCTCAGACCGCAGGTAACTTTTGGTTTGAGGCAAAGCTTTCAGACACTAGACGGTTGTGGCTGTAGGCTTGGGGGCCCTTCCAGAATAATTACATATTTTAAAAAGAAATCCGCAGAAATGGTCCAAACACCATCTATCAAGATGATAGGTCTGGCAGTTGCTCCAGCTTCTGAACATTATGAGAAGAAATGGACGTGCTATTTAAGATGGAGCCTTGTACCCGAGCCAAACTTGCTTTTAAACAGTCTCTGAGACCACAGCAGTCGCCACAAGCACCATAACCACTGGCCTTGGAGCCACTGGGGGAGAAAGAAGGAGGCTTTTCTTGGTTTGTGCCATCACTTTCCCTCCGTCTCTTATATCTGTTGCCAACTGCAGGACGGAGAAAATTATTTGCTCCTGAGAAGAGACTACAACATTTAGCAAATTAAGCCTATAGGATGTGCTTGCTTTTTTTGTCTGTCTTTCTCCTGCCTTAACAACTTTGTTTAGAAAATATTGTAAGCAAAATATGTTAGTGACATGGTCTTGAAATCTAAAAGCTATATTACAGTGCATTTTTAAACATACGCTGGCAGTATGTAACACTAACACTTAAGTTTATTGGAATAAACTATGAATGGCTACTGTTTTCTTTTCTCTGTTGGCAAGTGGAGAAAATGCATTTAACAGCTGAATTTGAGTAAAACCTGTTTAGACTTCACTTGGAGATCTCTTAATATACTTTGACTACTATTGTTATGCACTGGACTTGCCTGACCTAAGCACCACGTTACTGGATCCTCAGCTATGCACTATCCTTGCACTATTGCACTACTAACATGTCATTGTAGATATACCTTGTAATCCTAAATTGTTGCATCCTAGTTCGTATTGTATTTTAGTAGTATTATTTGCACTTACTGTAAACTATACTGTATTTAAATATTAATCTTGCATTGTAACCCTGTACAGTACTGCTCTGTAACACCTGTAAGTCACCTTGGATAAAAGTGTCTGCCAAATAAATAAATACATCATCATCATCATCATCATCATCATCATCATCATAATCATAATCATAATCATAATAATAATAATAATAATAATAATAATAATAATAATAATAATATGAAAAGTGTCAGTCAGAATACAACAATAATACACAAGCCCTCCTCCTTTTTTTGCCTCCCCACTGGTTTCTGATATACCCTAGCTTGTTTTTTTTAATAAATAACAAAATTGCCTAAGCTTGTATGTTCTGGTTTCTTCAGTGGAAGACTTGACCAGTTAAAGCTTTAATGGTTATTTTTTTTTACTTCATAAAAAAAACTGGCTAATGTGCTAATTAGATATGGTTATATAATTTTCAGAAGTTGTAGAAATATGACTTTATTTATCCTCCTGACAAATGTTACAGTATTACCTCTATTACATGACTGACTACGTTTGTGTTTAGAATGGGCATACACTATAACTAAAACACTTGTGGGCAGAATAAACCACTTAGAGCCATTGTTGAGTAGTCAGTTTTCTCTGGGATCTCTATCTGTTAGTGGTCATTTATAACTGGGTTTCAATAAACTGCCAGTATCTGACCATGTGTGAAGTCTCTTTTAGGAGATTTAAATAGGGCTGATTTTACCAGTGATATCTGTTATTACTGTAACCCATGAAGTCATGCTGTAATGCATCCATAATTTGGTTAACTTGACTCTTTCATAATGAACTTGTTTTGTTGACAGTGATTTTTATTTTTAATATGTTACACAATATTGACCACAAAATATATATTATAAAATGTACAGTATTATTCTAAAACACTGTTAATAATAACCTATCCATATCAAACAGGCATACAGAATGAGCCTAATACATGAGATTAATCACTATATGTATTACATTAATCATTTATAGAATGCATTTTTAAAAGTCTCATCTTATCAACATGATACAAGTTTATAATAATTTCTCATATTAACTGCTTTCCCCCATGCTTCTAATATGCATTTCAATGTACTATTCATATCACTTGCTTGACTGTGCATTACCATGCTCGAGCTATTACCATGGCTATGCTATTACCAATGCAGTTTGCAATGTATAGTGTTATAGACTGCTTCATTTTAAACTAAAGGCATTCATTTATAATACTTAAAAAATGGAATGACTGTTTCTGAAGTTATTGTTTACTGTACATGAACATAAAATATGCTTGAGGTTCTATTTACATACGAGTTCCCATAATAAAAAAAAAATATCTGTATTATTCCACAGATAGTAAAAGGGAAGATTAGCAGTACTGCACACCCCATATCTGTGCTCTGTTCCAGAGTCTCATCCTTGATATTGTATGCTGTTGCAGTGTTCAGGTTCTAGCTACGAGAACATTTAGGAATCTTGAGCACTCAAGAATTTAAACCATACAAACATGTTTTGTGTTGCCATTTGCATTGGACTGCAGTCAACTTGGGCCACAAACAACAATGCAGCCCCTGTGAAAACAAGCCTGTGGTACTCTGTGGGCTGGTCTGTGGTACTCTGTGGGGCTGCTCCATGTTCCAGGCCCCTTCCTTATGGTCTCAGAGACACATACAACAATGCGTAAGAAGAACTTCTTAGGGTTTTCCCCATCCAACATTCATATCAATTTTCAAGGAACGTAACGTGAATTGAAAAAGACACTTGTTACAACGCTTGTCTAAGACTAAGAAGTTTCTTCACTAAGATCTATTTAAAAGGATTACCGATCAAACTTTGTTTACAGTGTGCAGCCATTGTTTTATTGTCAGTCTGATAGAGGTTACTGTACAGGGATGCCAATTTTCCCCAGTCAATGCATTTTCATTTCCTTTAAACTACAGCTGTCTTTCATGTGGGGAAACCCAAGATATTAAACACGAGCTGAGAACTTCAAGCCGAGAGAGATTTCAAAGAGAGAGGGACCTGTTTTTGTCAGCTTGCGGTACAAAGAATGCCTGTTTTATAAGGCTTGTTTACGGGATGGTTGAAAAGACTCTGGGAGCATTCATGCATCTGTGATTTGTTTTGCTGATTTATGATTTAAATGTAATAATCTATTAAACAGCATCTGCAAGCTGTTTTAAGAATGCAATAAATGTGATTCCAATGAGGGTTTAGCCTCGGTATCATGGGACTTTGTTTTTTTTTAAATTTAATTTTATCATTTCTATTGTACTCTGCAACAATTCAATAGAATGAAATGGAATCCGAATCTGCACACCCCAGTGAACATTATATACAAGGGGTTTATTATGAAGATGGCAGGACATGTTACTAGACACCATAAGAGTTTGGTCTTAGGGCAAATGATTTAGGGGTATATTCATTAAACAATACAATGGGTGTGTTCCATGGTTACATTCAGACTAACTTTTTAAGGTGCTGAATGCAGTGATCTAAATTAAGGGCTTATAGAATTTTAAAATAACTTTTTAACCGTGTTGCTCATGCAGTGGTGAGTTTTGTGGAAATAACACAGACCAGAATACAGCCCTGTATCCAACCCTCAGAGTCAAAAAATCCACCTTTACCAATCCAGTCTTAGACCCCCTTAACAGCAGTGTCATGATGCTTGTATTTTCTGAGTAATTACCTTTAAGTAGTTGTTGACAGGTATTAAATAAAACACACCTATTTATTAAGGTGTTGATTTCAAAATGAGAAAAGCTGCCCTTGACTCACCTTTACAATTAAGTACCAAGCAATGCCAATTCATGTTTGGCAGTTAGTGTTTTAAAAGCCAATGGAAAGTGAATTTTCCTCTCATCTATAGTGCTGACATTTTTACTGCTGTACTGCCATACAGCTTTACCAAGACCTTAAACTGACAGTGAATATATGAAACTGGGATATGTGTTTCTTTGTGGGGTTTAATCAGAGATAACACCTTGCCCAGGACAACACTCTTACAATTCATTTCAGAGATGACACATTTCTAAGGAAACTACGGAAAGAGAAAAAACATGATTTCACCTAAGAACATAAGAAAGTTTACAAACGAGAGGAGGCCATTCAGCCCATCTTGCTCGTTTGGTTGTTAGTAGCTTATTGATCCCAGAATCTCATCAAGCAGCTTCCTGAAGGATCCCAGGGTGTCAGCTTCAACAACATTACTGGGGAGTTGGTTCCAGACCCTCACAATTCTCTGTGTAAAAAAGTGCCTCCTATTTTCTGTTCTGAATGCCCGTTTATCTAATTTCCATTTGTGACCCCTGGTCCTTGTTTCTTTTTTCAGGTCAAAGAAGTCCCCTGGGTTGACATTGTCTATACCTTTTAGGATTTTGAATGTTTGAATCAGATCGCCCGTAGTCTTCTTTGTTCAAGACTGAATAGATTCAATTCTTTTAGCCTGTCTGCATACGACATGCCTTTTAAACCCGGGATAATTCTGGTTGCTCTTCTTTGCACTCTTTCTAGAGCAGCAATATCCTTTTTGTAACGAGGTGACCAGAACTGAACACAATATTCTAGGTGAGGTCTTACTAATGCATTGTAGAGTTTTAACATTACTTCCCTTGATTTAAATTCAACACTTCTCACAATATATCCGAGCATCTTGTTGGCCTTTTTTATAGCTTCCCCACATTGTCTAGATGAAGACATTTCTGAGTCAACATAAACTCCTAGGTCTTTTTCATCATAAGGAGGATCATAAGGATAAAAAGAAAGGTAAGACATAATCACTTAAAAAAATATTGATTCGCAATAATTGTGTAAACAAGAGAAACCAAGGGACCACATTTTATTGTGTTGAATAATTAACATGTCTTAATCAATTTAATTAATACCTAACACATTTCTTAAAGGTCATTACTCGGAAAGTATCGGCACACCTCTACTCCTTATGCCCCAGTAGTAAAACTGAGTTAAAGAGAAACACTTCAGAAGCACTTCTGTCCATAAAATCTCTGATGAATTTGTAACATGTATTCTGTAATGTATAAAAGCTGCATCTCCCTGTTGCAAATCATGACATGGCAGACAAAACAGCAGTTCTGATAGACTTTGATTTGATAGAGCAACAACTAGAGGCGTTGAATTTGCAGGTGCTTCTGTATCCAATACTGCACAAACTACTGATGTTTAATAAGAAAACATCTCAAAAGTAATGACTATATTAGCCCTTCTGGAGAACAGACTTCATACCCACCCTTAATTTCCCTGAAGGAATGAGAGGAGGTAATTATTAAAGTTCTGAACAGCAGACTTGTCACATCAAATCAGTGCAGTCAGGACTGCCCATGGAGGCTCAAAACCTTATGGCAGGTGTTTGGAACTGCTTGCCCAATTGCTATAATGAAGAAAGATAGTGTGCGAAATGTGATGCCCATACATTATGTCGAGTCTCTTCAAACACCAGGTCACAATTACAATTTGACCTGCCTTGTATGCTATACAGGCTCTCCCCCACTCAGCCCACTGTTAGCTACAACCCAATGTGGCTTTGAAAAGGAATAGAATATTTATATTCTTGTTTCATTTTCCCAACTCACTGAAACACACAGTAAATTGCTTATTTAGATACAGTATGTGAATTGCATGCCCCATTACACAGCCCAAATTTAATTTGAATGGAAAGGTGTTGACAGAAATAGTCATGTGAAAAAGCCATATGGGGGAGTGATGGGGAAGGAGTTGAGGAACCAGCCAAAGGGCAAAAAAGGTCAACAGTAGGTCACTTGCAGTTCAAGAAGTTTTGACTCAAACTTTTACCTACTTTCTTACTCGCATCCGTGAGCCCCCATAGTCTGTTTGAATCAATAAGTCTGCAACGTGTTTAAATTCTTCTGGAAGGACATGTGACCATTCCTGAACCCTTTGTATGAAGTATTGAAAATCGCTGACAAATATTGTTTTGAACACAAAATAAATATATTTTTTATATAATTTTTTTCCCCCAATTTTTTTCCAGTGCTTTATAGGAGAGAACAAAATGGCATCCTCATATGAGGTCATCATGCATTTAGGTCTTCCATATGTGCCCAGACTGGAAGATATATTTTTGCATCCCTCCCCACATGAGGTTGCCATGCATTAAAAGGGTTAATGAATACTGTCTCTAATTCTTTTAGGGAAGTTGATTGTGGAAATCTGCAGCAAAGCCCCGCCTCCAGATTGGCAGATGGAGTTATTACCTTAGGAAACATCAGGAATTTGTTCAACCAACCAAGCATCTAATATCAGCCCTATATTTTTGCCCTGCATGACTGAAACTGAATTGCAACAGGGAGATAGATGCAGCATCTGTATATTACAGAATTCAAGTGCATATCAAATGAATCAGAAGGATTTGGATATTTGGAGAGTTGCAGCTATACTTGTTTCAAAGGTGTGAGGTGAAATTTCAAATACGCACATCTTTCAGCTAAGACATTTATCAGTGTGTCGATTATAAAAGTAGTTATGGCCAACTCCCTGATTTATTAATAAACACAGGACAAACATGTCTAGAAAACAGGCAGGTGCAAAAAACAAATCGTAGCCTTCTTAACCACACACGCATCGGCCACCTTTCAACATGTAAAAACAGATTTGAAAAGCCTCCTTTCTCTGTTGAAAGCAGGAAAGGGAGGCACTCACAAATAAAGCTGTGATAACAAGAAATATTGCAGTGCGACCTAACAATACCTTGCGTTTGGCACCATGTAACCACAAGAGCATCACTGCCTGTCTTGTCCTGAGGTAGTGTGCAGCAATCTGCAAAGTGGCTGTTATCTTTAAAGTTTGAAATTTTACCCTCATCCTCAAATAAAAAAAAGCCAAACCTAAGAGTTGTTTTATGGAGCATTGGTGATAGCTTGCAAGCTTACAAACATGTCTACATTAATTTGGAGCGTCACAGCTCATTGTTAGGCAACATTCAAGTGATTAGTCCTTGTATATGGTTTCTATTAACATTACAGTACCTGTATTTTCATTTGGAACACCAATAAACCTTCCTAAATGATCTTTATTGGCATTATGGCAATGCAGTAGATGCACAATAATTGGTGGCATTTTGATTGATTGATACAACATTATGAACCACTACACACTGTCAAGCCATTTTAGTGCCACAGCATCAGTATCAATGTACAATGTTTGTTCCATTGCTGGCAATGCTGTGGTTTTTAATAGTTTTCTGTAAGGGAAAGCACAATATAATAAAAAGCCGTTAAAAACAGTCACACAGTTGCTGTGTTAGCCATCATTTTCAAGGACTAGGTGTGGTGCTGTCTAAGTGTGCAAGCAAGGTTCCAATTCCACATTTAAAATATTAAAAATAGGCAGTTGTTGTTTTTTCAACAGTATAGCCCTCATTAAAAAAAGGAAGAGCGAGCATGGTTAGAAATAAGAGACACCCCTTGAATAATTGTTCATCTGTTAAAGCCATTAAGATAATGGACCCTATTCATAAAGCATTATAGTTGTGGTTTGTCAATGCTTTATACATATGACCCAAAGCTCCTGATTTAAGTAGCTAAGCACTTATTGTATTTGGGTTGCTTCCTATCCTGTTCCAATTCGTTCTTAATTTCAAGGGTGCAGCACACTGCATTTGCTTGGAGAACTATCTAGTGGAAATATATTCAAAATGAAATGGAAGAAGACCCCTTACATCAGTATTGAGGTTTTTATCGTTATCCTGCCAGCCAGTGAACGACTATAGCAATGCTATACTACAGTTACAACAACAGAGGGCTAGATTCTCAAATTGCCATTAGCATTGCTTTTGTCTAATGGAAAAAAAGTTTTTTATTGCTGGTTTGGTAACTTTTTGGGTGTGTTATTACTTTGTGAAAATATCATTCTAATGGCATTTTGGTGTAAATAGCTTTGAGAATCTAGCCCAAAGTGTTGTAATACACATCAGTGTTTTCATGCTGATATTCTTTCTAAAGTCACTGTATTTTTATTATATTTAATAATCTTAATAAGTAGGATTTGAACATTAAAATATACCCCTCAGTGTAGAGATGTTTACCCACTTTGTGCAAATTGGTAACCACTTCAATAAGAGATGGTAGTTACAGTCCTTATGTTAGTTTAAAATAGATACCTGTCACTTTAAATGAAAATGCCCTGCACATAAGGAAATGAATGAATTAGCAGCCAAAAAAAAGAAAGACAAACAAGTAGGTAATTCTTTTTGTAAGGACTGATTTTATATCATCTTGGTTATCCATTGAGAAGGACAACTTCTATTCTATCAAAGGTATTGAAGTTTTTACTATAAAAGTCACTATACCGTGCCATGTGTCAATTACATTTCCAAGAGCTGTGGAAATCCATCACCTGACTATTTTCTTTGAAGGGCTTAACAAGTAAACACAAGTATTTATACTGTTACAGGATACACATTCATTTTTAAACCAAAAGAAGCCTTATAGACAGCCATCCTTTGTTTGCTATTGGACTGCAGCTGTGTTGGAAATAAAGAATATATTAAATTGGCAGATACTAGAATTTAAAGATGCTTTATTTGTTTTGGCCAGTCCTCTCCTTTAGTGTAGTGAGCTTATTTGAAGATCTAAGTTGCCATTGTGTTGCTGTGGCTTGGTTCATATCAATAAGCTACTGTTGCCAGAACAACCACATTGAAACCGGGCCCTTTAGGAATCTTGAAAGCAAGCAGCTGAACAGTAAGACCACACTATTTGCAGGAAAAAGTATTTTGTCTGGTAATGGTTCAAGTTGCCCTTAAATGGGTACACTGGTCAAAGTTCTTCACATACACAACCAGCTAATGTTGAACAGACACCATACATACTGTATGTATGTCTGAGGTATTATTAGTAATTGGAGCATTATTTTACATTGGACTTCAATGATGATATGAAAGACTGAGACTTGACATGCCAGGTTTCAAAGTATTAGAATGTTTCTCATAGAAATGCAACTTACTGTACCCAGCCTAAAGTCAAAGAAACATATCTAGCTGGACCCAGAAAAGTTTGATAAAAGCATATAAATCAAAGCAGAATCACAGCATTACCAGTAATAGCTGGGCAATGGATTGGAAATAAGCATTGCAAACACGGTGGTACTGGCATGATTGCACAGTGGTATTATATGGTCCAATGTTACTGCAATAGATTACCACAATGCATATTGGTTGAAACCAGTGTGGTAAAATGTTTGTTACCTCGATGGTGTCATTCTCAATGACCCCATACTCGCAGTGAAGGCTAACATTCTGTGTTTGCTCTTGTGCCAGATGGCGCTATGGAAGGTTCAATTTCAAGAGAAAGAGATATCTACACAAATAAAGTGATTGTGTTTTGTGTGCAAGCCCAGGGAACATTGAGGCAGAATGTCCTTGTAGCACCGGCCAAAACCAAGTGAACTTCTAGCAGGCAACTGGGAATACCAGCTATTTCCCTGCACCAGATGTGTAGCTCAAAGTTCAACACAAGTGCAGCAGTGAAACACAGAGAGTGCAGCGGGAATTGTACTGAAACCAAGAAATGACCCGTAAGACAAACAATTACATCCATTATGAATAAGAAAGTAGGCTCCAACATACTCCATTTACTTTCTGTGTTGTAAATCTTTAGAGCAAGGCCATTTCTGCTTTTCCTCTGCTGTTTTTTTCCCCTCATGGAGCACTGTAAGTGCACACATTGATTGGGAAGAAATGCCTAAATTATAAGGGACAAATGGCTTCTAGTCGTTTTTCAATAACAATACATTCTCATGAGCAGAAAAGGAGGTCAGGGTGGGTGACATTTCTGTATTGGTACAGCATATTGTTGAATTAGCATGATGAGGAGGAATTACCCATAGCTCTGAAAATGTGTCACATTTTTATTGAACTTGATTCTGCATAGGCATATTGCCTTAGACCTGACTATCCACTGGATGAGGCAATTGAGATCCTTTGAGAATATAATAGTACATGTTTTAATACTCCCGGATGTGTAGTAGTGTTCATGTGCAGTTATGTTCAACTCTCTGGATTCACAATATATGGATCACATGCTTTACCTACAGCAAATCATATTAGTAATTACATTAATATAAATAGCACAATTAGACAGTATACAAGATTGGCAGCAATGTTTGCTTTAAAAATTAGCAAATTGTAACCATATCAGCATTAAACACTGGAGACCCTAATTCGAGACCCAAAATTCCTGACAACTCGAGTTGTACCGTAGGATTCGATAAGCTAAAATGTTAGTAAAGTCTTAACACCATAGACTAGCAGTGTGATTTTTTAATGAAGTAACAAAGTATGACACATTTAACCTTGCATAAGCACTCATCAGAATGTTTATCTTTGGATCAAATATAGTGTCTGTTTAAAACCTCCTCGCTTTTGAGCAGACAAATATTAGTTTAAAAGGTGCAGGCTGTCTTAAAAGGATTACAGCTCATTTTATTGACCTTACAGACCAACAGAAGCCAGTTCAATTATTCAATGTTGTGAATTACTAAACCAAACCAGATCACTCATCAAGTCCAAATTACAGTACACAAGCTGTGGCTTGATGCTAGCCATAATAAACCATTATTAACCCTCACAGTTGATATGGTGGGGGTGTTATTTTTGTATAATCTCAAAGCATACAACAGCTTGTAGAGGTTAAAAACGCGCGCGCGCACACACACACACACACACATATATGTTCAGTTAATATATTTTTTAACATCTTATAAGGTATATTACACCTTTAGTTGGCCATCGTATCCACCTGGAAGTTCCTTGTATTGCTTCAGAATTTAAGGTTTAAGTTTGAAGGTTACAGTATTAGACATTAACTACAATCCACTACGGCAAGTCTGATAGCAATTGTAAAAGTGCAGCGTAGAATGTGTGAAATGTGATATTAAATTCAGCGGCGTGCGTGGGTCAATGTCAACACACCCACGTCTTAGAAAGTGGCAATTCAAACAATGCCCTTGTGTGACCAACCCCTCATAACTCAAGTGATGTTACCAGCCATAAGGTCCTGACACAAGCACAATGACACAAGCACAATTTAAGGCACTTTATTTGCTAAAGCAATAATTTTGGATGCCTTACATATAGAGCTGGCGCACATTATCAAACAGACTTTGTATCTTCGAGCCTCTGTCTCATTATAGAGCTCTGTGGTTTGCACATCTGTATGTGGGGGAAGCTTTAAAAGCACACACCTGCTGAAGAAGTCAGTGTGATTTCTGAGGTTTGATTTAATTTATAATGTATAAGCCATTGTGATGAGTGTAAAACAAGGAGTAGAGCAGACACACAGTGCTCCCTCGTTCTAATGCAATTCTTTATAGTTTGCATTGGAACCTGTTATAAAGTGGTACAGTTGCAGCTCTTTTATTAAAATAATACCATTTCAATTGCAACATCCTTCTTATTTCGGTAAAGCACCTATAGCTAGTCTCTAACAAAAGCTTGATGGAAGTAAGATGCAAATGTCGATCTCAATCCTGGTTAAACAACACAGATTTGACTTGCCCAATGGAACTACGGAATTCAAGGACATAAAAAAAAAATGCAAAATTTTTTTTATGGAGAAAAAGGAGGATATAAGCGGCAAAAGGTTGGCAGTCAAAATTAATTATAGGTAACTTGAAAGTTGGAAATTCCAGCTATGACCAATACTGCTCACCATTGGTTGTGAAGATGGTAGTGATGGTTTTTAACTCTTAATGTTAGTTCAAGAGACTGAAGTTGAATTAGGAACTAAGAGAAAGCAAATGTAAATCACTTCATTGTAACATTCTAAAGTCAATTAAATGTTGTCAGCAACCTGAAATGGATTGTTGTTACATGTGTCTGGGTTTTATATACCAACAGTATCCAGAAAGACACGCATTCCCAACTCTTCCTGGTCACCAGCTCTCCAGGAGTGGATGACAGTTTGTTTCAGACCCAACAAGTTCAGAATGTAGGGTTTACCGGATTTATAGAAAGAGTTGAAGCAACAACAGTACAGATATTACCAGTATGCTGTATGTATTCCAGTGTTTTTCAAGGGTGTGTTATAGGGTAATATTCCTGCTGCTAAGGGGACATAGCTTTTGAAAACAGACAATCCCAATGGTGAAAGAGTTAAGTCGTGCACTAGCACTAAGACTATACAAGAAAAACCTGGCAGCAGGGTACACAGAATCAAGTTTAGATAACGCTCACCAGACTACTGCCATTTCTTTTCACATTTATACCCCTAACCATAAAATAATAATTGTTGTTACCTTTGACTCATTAAAGGATGAGGTTACCATTTCACAGACATGCCTGATAGTGTGACAGAATGGTATGGAAAACTTATTAAACTCTCATTGTGGTTCAGGACATATGGAACACATTTCAGATGGTAATTACATAAGGAAAAAAACAAACACATTATGCACACCATATAGCATACCAGAGATGTCTTTATATGGACACAAACTTAAGTCCTCACAGTGCCAAACTAAACCAAATTAAATCAGCCCCCCAAAAAACAGCTCCTTGAAAATTTGCATTCAGTTTCTTTTCTAAGTATATTTTATCTTTATACATTTGCAGCATCTCTGTTGGTTCTTGGGTATACTTGTCCGCCATTGTTTATTCAGTCACATCAGTGTCTTCTTTGGGCACAGAACAGTCCGGCTGCTGCAAAGACACCCCCAGTGCATGCCCTTTCTTATATAACATTTCATATACTGTACATGTCAGAGCGCTTGAGTGAGTGTGTGGTGGGCTGTTCACCACACACATTTTAAGTAAAAGTCTCCATAAAGATATTGTGGGTAAAAAACTATATGGAGTCAATGTTACATCCACAGAAAGATAGCAAAACCAATGTTTTTGTGTGTGTGAGACTGTGTTTGTGAGAGTATGCTTTTGTGTATTCTCATTATGGAGGTAGTTTTTTATTTTGTCTCAAAGATAAAGCAGTATATTGAGACTGAACAGTTTTTTTTTTTCACATGGCAACTCTAAAAAAAAGCCCACAGATCTAAGTAGCGTGAATCTCTTTCTCCTCCCGGTCCCCAAATGTCGATCCCACTGTCCTCACAGAGCTACAGGAAAGGGGCCTTGGACGGGTTAACTGACTTTCCCAGGCTTTTTCTGTAGCCAGACTATGTCCTCACTGCTTGTTTTTTTTTTCTTATCACATTTTTACATCACTGACATTTTAGATACATGTTCAAATCTGCCCCTCCTTTCAACAAACAAAAAGAGAAAGATTTGAAGCAAAGTTACACTAAACCAAATCAATAAAACAGAAGTGGGCATTAAAGAAAGAGCTTTCACACTATTCTCCGCTACAGCAAATGAACATCTGCACAACAGATAAAGAGGCTTGAGACGTTGCTCCCTTGTGCATTTTTCCCTTCTGAGGTCAAGCACAGTTCATCTCTCATCTCAGCCCCCTGAAGGATTTCTGTTTGGACTATAGTTCCATAGTAGATCTTTTGATAAGGGCTAACCAACCGAGTCTCACCTCTGGGTCATTCCATGTCTAATTGATGGCAAGATGCAACCCATCTGCTCAGGTTTTAAAGAAACTTGGTACATGATACCTACTTTTTTTTTTTTTTTACTCAATACATGATCGTTTTCAAGTTTACGTTAACTTTTTAGGAGAATCTGACCCCTGCCGTTTACTTGTAGTTCAACTGTTAACTAAGATATTACCATAAAATATTGTATAGTTTGTTTTAAGTAAGAAGATTGAAAAAAATGCTATAATATTTGACACCTTGTAGAAAAGAAAACATATACCAGAAAGCGCATACATAAATTGATGGAATTTCATATTTCATCCTGTGGGTCAAGGTAGTGCAAACCTGTGTGCTTTTGGGAAATGTATTGTATTCAGCAACAGAAAAACAGAGCTGTTTCTGCCTTATATTGAGTTAAATAAGGGTTCAGATTTAATGTTTTAGCTGACAAAGCGCTGTTTTTCTGCCGTCTGAATGGATTTTTTGGGGATATTAAAAAAATATGTTATTAGGGTTTATAAAAATGGTTATGATTGTTCCATTTCTTTAATGTTGTGCAATTCTATATTTATTTAGACTTTGGGAAAATAGTACCCAACTCTGCTGCCGCCAGTGTATTTGTGGACATAAAGCTCAATCTTTTTAAGATTAAAAATGTAACCAGATTTCTTTACCCAAAAATGAGGAACATAACAACTCCATATGTTACCACCACAACTATTTCCTATAACACACACTAGTAATGAACTGTTAGGACAATTTCTGCACGTTATACATGGGTTGAGCTTTGTATACTCAGGTTATAGTATGTTATATGTATGGTAGGGTATGCAACAAGTTTGTTATACAAGACATGTAACCCAAGATGGCTCAGTGAGTAGATACACAATATATGTGATATTTATTAAATTAAGGTAGTTCAGTGGTTATTGCATGTCAAAAGTCTGAATAATTGATTAGATCAATTACACAAACTAGTGTATGCATGAAACTGGGCTGAGTTAAAGCTTTGTGAATAAGACCTACTGTATCTGTAAGACCTAAATAATTGAATATATAATTGTGTTTGATGTACAAGTTTGATCTACAAGTCTTCAGCTGGCAAATTGCCCTGAATACAACTGTTCTTTTGGTTTCAGTTGGTCAAGTTCAGCTGCAGAGATATTCTTTCAAATGTGGCCTGGGTCTCTGTGCCGCTGTAACCTGCCTATCAACACAAACAGGCCTAACCTGCTTGAAAAGCCGCACATGAAAGGAAGAAAACAGGGACTTGTAAAGAGCGACAGTGTTAGCAGCTAGACTTCATTTCTGATTGATTTAGCCTGGTTCAATCGGCATACCTGTGAGGTTAGAGCAAAGCCAACCATCTGCTCGTGGAAGAGAGAGAGGGAGAGAGCAAGAGCGAGAGCGAGAAGTTCATGCTGAACAGTGGTTTACCACAAAGCACTCGTGATCAGTGTAGGGAACAGTCAGATGTTACGGGTCACATAAAAAAAAAGGTAGTGCTTGTTCTCACAAACCGAAAAATGAGATGCATCTCTGTGCAAACTAGATTTAATTGAAATGCATGCAGTTCAAAAGGAAATATCACTCTCTGTGGTATTTTTTTAGACTATCACATATATTGGAAACCTATCATCACATATACTATATGTTAACATGTGTTTTCATTATTTATTTACATTAAATTAAAGTCAGATTTGGCTGTTTCCCCTTTTAAAAGGGGATTTGCAGAGTAGGCCCAAACTGTAAAGAAACAACTGAAAATGACCTGGGTCAGTCAGGTTGATCAGTCAGGGGTGTTTCCGCCGTTTGTGGTTGATGGCACATAAACCACATGTGATTATAAAAATGGAGCCTTTGCAGGTGTTGTGTGCAATCAAAAGAAGAGTGGTGTGGTGTTTCTGGTGGTAAAAATGCCTGTTTGATTACCTTTGACCTCATATTATGTTTGAAATAAGTACAAGGAGAATGACACCTATAGTATTTCTCAAAATAAAATCACCCCGATCAAAGTCACATGAATAAGACTTTTAGGTTTTACTAAGGGGTCATCTGCCATCATTCATGAGGTGGCACAGTGGGCTAAGTGATTCTTACCACTGGTATCATGGGTTTGAATGTGATTTAAAAAGGTTATTACCAAGGCTTGATTCACTCCCTGTACAGCACGTTTAGGATCCCACCTAACATCACATTAGCTTAATGAGCAGCAAAGAGAGATTCTTGTTCCAGGTGGGATCTCAATAGCTACTGCATCAGGAGTGCATCTGCAGTGTGTTTGCAGGTTCAGTGGAAATAAACTAAATAAAAAGTCTGGAAAATGAAATGACCCACATAAGAATGATAATAGACTTTGCAGAAACAAATGGCAAGAAGCTTGGGTTTTTAACTCCCTTCAAGTCACAAATTATTCTTAATCTTATTCGTATTTTTATTTATTTTTTGCACAATTGGTAATCTCATTCACAAGCACCAAAATAAATAAATACATACTAATAATAGTAATACTAAACTGCTATATACAAGTGATTTGCATTTATAAATTTTATAAGATTTTCTTTCTATTCTTTTTTTTTTTTGGTAAGAATTTCAAGCATACTGCACAAGCTTCACACCGGTGTTACGTTTCATCACCAAACGGTTAAACCCAGGTTTCCAAATGACTGGAACAGGTAAGAAAACACACCCTGTAGTTTCCTGTTTCTCACAGCTGACTGGCTTCTAAACTTTGTCATAGCAGTGTGTGTGTGAGAGTGCATAGTAGACCTGAAAACTCTTCACACCATTGGAAGGCTATACAGCTGTACTGTACCTAGCATACCTTGCAGCTGGGATGCAACCCTACTGAGGCTGATTTTGTTACCACACAAGTTCCTGCTCAACTCACAAGAAAGTGTAACAAAATAACAAGTCACTTGTGACAACCAAGATGTTAAGACCACTATCTCATCACTGGATCTTGTTGGTCTTTAGCCCACTGATACACTCAAACCTGTGCTGAAGAAATATTTGTTTGGAAGAACAGTATAGTTGGTGGCAAGCTGTGTTGCAGAAACTGTAAATGAAAGATTATGGAAACATTCACATAGAGCTCTGTCACATTATTTAATTGGTCAGTTTTTCGTTCAGAATATGGAAAACTACAAAGCGGTATGTAATTTAATATGTTAACGTAACATTATACAGCAGGTTTCATTCAACTTCATGAAGCAAAACTTTTGGCCATAGCTGTACAATGAAAATACATCCTTGCACATCAATTGACTGGAAAGTATGGTATGTTCTTCTACCAAGGTCCTCCAGTCTCTGCAATGGCCACTTCACTGACCAAGGGCACTGCAAATGCGTGTCAACATCCTTTATATAATATAGGTGGTGATGACTGAGGAACAAACCGGCCTCGACTATGTCTCATGATAATATGGTACAATTGCTCACTAGGACTAAAACTTGCCTCCATTGGGAATTAATTAACAATATATATATATTTGTGTAAAATGAGTTCAAAGAAATTATACAGCTATTAGGATTGCAGCTAAAAAAGAAAAGAAAATGAATTGTGTCAAAGAGTGTACCAAAATCTATACCAATGAAATGTAATATAGCACTGAACAAAGCTTGAATGTGTATGTGTTTTACCACAGGATTGCATCATCTGCGTGATTTTGATTAGAGTTTAATTATCAGCTGCTGTTCCTTGTTTTTTTTTTAGTAAATGAGGCAGGACTTTATTATTTGAGGATAATATACCAAACAATATGGTCTTATTTTTTATAGATGACTCTTTGACATGCATGATTCTTTTCCCTTTTATAAATTTCTGGCAAAATGAGTGAATTATATAATTTCTTGCACAGTGAATATCGTACCTATCAACTAAAAACCAAATCTGCTACACTTCAGAAGGAAGTGGCTAAGGCAACTATGTCTTTGTGGCTGAGATATTACTGTGTGACAAGAATCCATTTTGGTCTCATGTAATTTAAAGGAGGTGGGGGGAACTATAAGAAAGTCAAGTTTGTAAATGTTGTGGCTAACGCTGTCATCAATGTTAAAGATAAAATAAGTAACATGTATCTATCACCCTCTAAATTTCAGACCTTTCCAGGTCCCTTGCATTTGAACTTTAAATAATAACCCTTTAATGACATCAATATATTGGTTATTTATTTTATTACATTAGTGACACAAGACCTTAAAGACAATACAAAAATGTAACTAGACTGGCCTAATAGCAGAGGACAACACAATTCATACTATACATCTTGTTAAAGAAAGCCTGCTATGGGCCAAGCTGCTGAGATGGTGTGTGTGTGCGCAGCAGGTGCCAGGAAGGGAGTAGAAACAGTTTCACTGCCTCTCACAGAGGAACAGAACCCTGAACCACGTGCTGCTCTGACACAGTCAATACTGAGAGAGCCAAGCAAAATCAAATATTGATTTCAACTGGAAATCATATTCTATTTTATGTGGACGGACGGCAGTGGTTTTCTTTCTGATAAAAAGGTTGCATGTTGATTTATGGTTAAGATACTCTGAGGAGGCAGACACCAGTTGCTTCCAACCACGATTATTACCTGCCAAATATTACATTAGGAGATTGGTTACTGATTGCACCTCCATGTGCTGTCTTAATTTTTTTGTCCAACCTCTTGGAAATGACAAATGTTTCATACTAGGGAGAGTTGTGTGATATGGCCAGCACTCCCTGGGGAAAGCAACAATGATTTGTTTCTAAAGTCTTAAATGCAAGTCTGCACAGCCACCAAGACAGAAAGCCCAAGAGTATCTTAACCTGGCCACAGTCGCACACCGCTGTTGGTGGAAATAGGTGTTTACAAACCAAGCTTCTGAATAGGTTAGCCAAGAATACAGATGTACATTGTGGCTATTGTTTTGTTTGGGGCGCAGACATGAATCAATTGACAGATCTGTAATTAAATGCTAAATTAATTGTGCAACACTAGGCATGTTGCGTGCCATCTGCAGCTGGGGAATCTGTGCCATACCGCAGAATAGTCCTTGTAAAATAAACTTGTGTTTCTACTTTTGACAGACACATGGCTTGTCATTAGGAGAATGTTTCTGTTCTTTCTTTCTTTCTTTCTTTCTCTTGTGTTCAGTCTTGCAAACAGACGGAGGGTGGGGTAGGGGGGGGGGCACATAAAGGAGGAGACTCAAAGCTGTTCAGAAGGAGGGCTTATTTAATATGGCCCCAGGTCTGGACTGGACAGATTTCAAATTCCCAGTTGTAATTTCCCAAATATGCCAGTACTGCTCTGGTTATAAAATTGTTACACACATACAATGTTCCATGATAATTCATTAGTTTTGAACTGAATTTTGGAGTCTCAAATGTTTGGCTTTAATACCAAGGCTCTCCTGCATTGATCTTTGAGACTTTGATCAGTAAAGTCACAGCTGCTTCTTTTCTCTCACTTGTGAAGAGGCCATCCGTCCCATCTGATTTTTCTCCCTAATCTGCAGCAGTGCTAGTGCAGTGGTCCCTTGTGGAGCCCCACCAAAGCCAACTCAACACGAACAGGATTTTAACCCTGTCTGCATAACTCACCTTGCACTCCAAGCAAATTAGCTTTTACTAGGTGAGCCTCTGGGGGGTCTGCTTTATCACCTGTCCAGGCTCAAGTAGAACAGCTTATTGGGCATTCCCATGGAATTAAAAACCCCAGCCTAGTTTGCATATGTAAATGTGGGGTTTCTGGATAGGAGGGTGGGGGAGAAAAGAGTTCAGTAAAGTTGGAGATGCTAAAAAAGGTTTCACCTTCATTCTTCTGCAATGAGAACAAGAAAAAAAGAACAGTGACAAAAGGAACTTTGATGCCACCACCATTGTGGAATGATCAAGTATTCTTCCAGAACAACTTGAAATATCTTACAAACTCATACAGGAATTAGTATCCGGCGTGGCCCTACACCAGTGGTGCGCAACTCAGGTCATGGAGGGCCAGTGTCCCTCCTGGTTTTTGTTCTAACCATACCCTAAATTAGTTAATTGGACCAATTAAGCTTCTAATAAAGTACTTTAGGATGCAGTTGGAATAAAAACCTGCAGGGACAGTAGCCCTCCAGGACTGAGTTGTGCACCACTGCCCTGCACCATGTTGACAGTGTTACATCAGGTGTTTCTTATTTGTTGCCCCTGCCTCCCCCCTCAAGTAGCTATTCCAGTCCTGTGCAGTGCAGCAGGATTCTATTGTCCACAAAAGCAGCTGGGACCAAAGTGTTTTGATCTTAGTGGCTCACACACCCACTCAGTGTTGATAAATGACACATGTTCAGGCCACCCTCAGGCAAGGGAGCTAAAACTTAATGTAAGGTGATTTCGTGATTTGCCACTCTAGGAAGGGTTTGTACTTTTAAGCGGTTTATAAAACTGTACTTTACAGCTTCTCCCACTTGCTAGCTGAATGAATTACTGCCAGTATGATTCTGAAGAGTTAACCTTAAATGAACTTGCTAAACAAGTCAGGGTTTTGATCTTCAAACTGACCTACTTCTATACAACAATTATGACCACCTTTTTTATTTTGTGTTTTTATATGATATACTACAATTCAACAAGTATTGGGACAGATGAAAAAATGATGACTAGGGTGAAGACACCCCATCCCCTACCAGATCCATTGCTTTCCAAATATCTTGGTATCAAGAATATTTAATACTGCTATTTTTAAATACAGTACATGGGCAAGTGCAATGGTAACTCAAACATTACCCATTAACTACCACTGGGACATTCTATTAATGTGACAATGTACTCTGGCCATTGGAATTAATGTGACTGCTGCATGGACAGGTTACTGTGGTTATTTTTGATGACGTTTTTGATCCCAGTAAGTTTTTTATATTATTTTATTGGTTCAACGCACCCAATTATTGCTTTTATTTAAAACATAATTAGAAGAAATGCTTTTTAAAGTATGTGGTATACTTTTGAGTTTGTGGTAAAATGCTAAATAAACATATGTGTGTATATATATATATATATATATATATATATATATATATATATATATATATATATATTGCATTGTTGCTTTGACTCTCCTAAACAGTTTCCATCTTCTACAGGGTTTAGATGGTAATCCTACATTTGGTGGATCAGCTCTTTGTGACAAATTGTACATGTGTCCAGCTCTGCAAACATCTATGCCAGTGATCAGAGCTCAATACAGTACTAGTTTTTCCTTTCCTAGGATAACAGTGGAGATGGGGATGTTATCTTTGCTAGTAAATCCCTAGCTGTCATCTGTCCTAGCTGACTCAATAGACATGGGTGCCAGGGAATCTCATTAACTGTATTCTCTGTAATTATTAATGCTCACTCTTTTTAGAACTAACAATTTCACTGCTGGGAGTGAAAGGTAGTCTCATAGCTGTAAGAGTATTGCAAATGGAAGGCAATCATGTTTAGAAGCATCAGTATCTTTAAACACTCAATCCTGAGATTATCAGTTATACTGTAAGAAACCTTTCCAATGCCAGATAAACCCAGCTTCCATAAACAAAAGCTAAGATATAAATGTGTTGTGTTTGAGAAAGAGTTGTTTTTAGTAGAAATCTGTCGGTTGACCCGCTGTTTTTTGGGCAGTGTTTGTTTTACTGTAATGGGAAACTGTAAAGTTTATAGTGGCTGGTAAAAGACACAAAAAACCTAACTTCAGAAAAGCAAGTATTTACTAACAGGATCAAAGCTTTAAAAAAAAAAAAAAAAAGTGTGTGTGTATATATATATATATATATATATATATATATATATATATATATATATATATATATATATATATATTCTTTTCTTCTTCAGACTAAACTTGTTGTTTTCAGGAAGTGTGTCAAACGGTTTGTGAAATATGTATGTTATTTTATTAGTCGTTTTTTGAAAAATCATCACTCTCTGGGTTCGGTGGCACCCGATATTGATTATGCCAACACGCAAGAAGCAGGATAATTTTTAAACACAAACAAAAGTTTTTATTTTTTTATTTTGTTTGCCGAATGAAAGCAAAGAGTGCATAATCATAACATACTTACTTTAAGGCCAAATTAAGACTACTGTCTTCATTACTGTTGGCTTGAATGCGGTTTCCTGTGAGTTTTATATATTTATTTAATGCAGCAGATCTCACTGCGTGCAACATCAATGATGAAGCTGCTTTGGACTGTGCTGATGAAATGATACTAGGATTAGCAGGGTTCTCTTCAGACTACAGCCAAACATTTTGTCACAGATTAAGTCCAGATTCACACAAGCTAAACCATATCTATCAGTCATTTAAATGAAGGGCTAAGGATGGAACGACTAGGTTATTGAAGCTATGGGAGAAGATGTAGGCAATGCTCTTAGGTTATGATCACATAGAGGTAGTTAATTGTACCAAATCAAAGAAGAACTTAATGGACACAATAAGGACAGTGTCTAATAATAAGACACTTGGCTAAGGATATAATTGCTGTTTAAACTGTGCATAATGTCTGACATTTACAAAATTATAGATTGATGTTAAAGATAGTTTTTTCTACAATGTAATTCAGTTTAACGATGGTGGTTATTTTATAGCATGCAAATGATGCCCTAATGCCTATAGGAGATTATGTATATATATATATATATATATATATATATATATATATATATATATATATATATATATATACACACTTTTTTAAAATTATATTTACTTATGTGAATTTACAGACTCATATATGGATATGCTTGAACAGCTTGGAGCAAATGTAATTGTCTTGTCTTGATCCACAGTAGAAACATTCTGCACAGAAAAGTGGGGACCTAATTAGCTCAAGACAGTGGTGCTGTGGATAAACTTGTAAAGAAGATGTGATCAGGCACTCTGTAAGATTGTTGCTAACACTATTAACACCTCCAGTGGGTCCCTTGTTTCCTTCAGAAATTTGACACCCAGCAATCTGGACCAACAGCATCCATTTTACACTATGCTTTGGTTAAAAAGTTTATTTTAGGCCAGGCACCACCCTTTGTTACACCTATAACAGGGGCCTGTAGGCTACCCTGGACCAACCTGTTGCAATATAGGAGCAGTGTGCTGGACTGATCTATGACCATGAGACTCAGTAAGGGCAATAGTGGTGTATTATGATTTTTCACTTCACAAAACCAAGATAGACTTAGTCAAGTCAAGAAAATCAACTGGTTTCTCAGGAACTGTCTGTTTTGCCATTCTGTGCATTGGTCTCTTTTTAACACCAGTATTAATCTGTACAAAATGGTTTATTGTTTATTGGTTCTGAAAGGACAACTGTTTCAAATGGTTGGTGGTTAGGGGCTGGGGTTAACATTTGTAAACATATGGGGCATAAAACCAAATAACCATACACACAATTATCCCCCTAATCCACACACACATAAAATAAAACTGATTGGTGCATCTGTATTACTTTTGACATATTGCATTATGTTTACAAAATTGAAGTTAGCCTACAAATATTATACAATGTAATTGTACAAATGTATTTACCACAGCATCTGGTATAATTTCATAAAAAGAAAATCAATCTGAAAACAGTTTGGTCAAACTTTGATATTTCCAAACTGTGTCTGTATACTATACAGTGTGTGTCAAAACTCTTAACTTAGATGGGCTCCCGAGTGGCGCATCCAGTAAAGGCGCTCCGCGTGGAGTGCAGGATGTGCCCTATAGTCTGGACATTGCGAGTTCGAGTCCAGGCTATTCCTTTGCCGACCGAGGACGGGAGCTTCCAGGGGGTGGCGCTCAATTGGCCGAGCGCCGCCCGGGGGGAGGGAGGGCTAGGTCGGCCAGGGTGTCCTCGGCTCATTGCGCACCAGCAACCCCTGTAGTCTGGCCGGGCACCTGCAGGCTTGCCTGTAAGCTGCCCGAGAGCTGCGTTGTCCTCCAACGCTGTAGCTCTTGGGTGGCTGCATGGTGAGTCCGCAGTGTGAAATAAAGCGGTCGGCGGACGGCAAACGCTTCGGAGGACAGTGTGTGTTCGTCTTCATCCTCCCGAGTCAGCGCAGGGGTGGTAGCGGTGAGCTGAGCCTAAAAAATAATTCCAAACCATTCCAAACTGGGAGAAAATAATAAAAATAGTTGGCAACTAAAATTAAAAAAAAAAAAAAAAAAACTCAACTTAGTACTGGCAAAGTCTGTAGTATTGGTATCGACTCTGTGAGAGAAACAAAGTTACATTCAGTCTTTTGTTTTGGAAATAGCAACGCATGTTGCTTTTGCAATGCTCAAAACACCACGAGACACCATCAATGTTGAGCCTTCAAATACACTGCTGAGAACACAAATAAGTTCAGTGATGGTTTAATTTGGGAGAAAGGATGTATGTGTTACAAAGCACTCACATTTAATGTTTTTATTAGATTTAAAATAGAAAATGTGATCTGTTTGAACTGAAGACATCAGAAAACTGTGGTAGTAACAGGCAGTAATTCCTGTTTGTCTCTCAAAGTAGTAAAAAAATCAGAGATTTGATTTAAAAACATCCAGGATTTTCAAAGCGGAGTCTGTGCAGCCGTCAAAGTTGGAGTGTGTGAACCCATCTCCACCACAGACCAGCAGGGGTCTGGCATGAATAGTCATCTGCCCCGGGCTCTCTGACACAGCTTGGGTCACCTTGTCAGAAAAGAAAACAGGAGAAAGTTCAAGTTAAAGTAAAGCTCTGCACTTTCATGCAGATAACATGGAGGTAAAATATTAAATTCCTTCATAAATGCGGTATATCAGACTTTAGTAGACAGTCACACTAGTATATCTACCTGTTAGCAATACTTTAATATTAAGTCCTGGGGTTTATCACCCATAACTGTGCTTTGGGTGATTTGTAAATAAGTAGCTAGCACACACCCACTCCTCCTAATGTGACCATTAAGATCACATTAAGGCCATTCTGGAGCCCAGACTTTTATTTATTTATTAATATAAATACATCTGAGAAAATGTTTTTTACTCAGTGATTTGTCCACTCAGCAACTTGAGGATGGAGTTATATGAATAACTACTGCTTTACAAACACTGGATTTACTTAAACTAAACGGTGTTCTTCCCACTGTAATCACTGCAGCCCCAAAAACGAACTGACCGTCTGTGCTGTTTAGACAAAGAATCGGAAATCTAAATAAGAGGTCCAGTGACCACAGTGTGCATTGGAGCAAATGGCCCTGACTGTTTACATGTTTGTAAATGTGGATTCTGTCCAGTTCTTGAAGGCCAAAAAGCTGACAGATTAATGTCGGCATGGGCACTTGGCTGTCTACCACGGACAAACCCCAGAGTCACAGTCAAAGATATTACTCAAATAAAGATACATTTGAAATTAAAATAAAATCTGAAAAATACATTTTACTTTTAATTGGGTCAAGGTTCGGCCTAAGACTGATATGAAGAGGCCAATCTGGGAATCAAACCCAGTATCTCACGACCCTTTGCCTGCAATCAGTAAACTCTCTTACATTGTAAATTGGGTGCGGACCAATAGACTTTTCAAATTAGGAACATCTATTAGAGATGAGAAGTTATGCACAATGAATAGGGGACCAAAGCAAATGGTATTGAAGCTCATAAAAGGAAGGAAAATTAATCTTAAAACCAAAAATAACTTCAGAAAGATAACAGAAAAAAACAATTTAGCAAAGTATGAGGTCCCAACATGATACCATGATACAAATATTCCCCTTACTGGGGTTATCTACAGACTTTCAGAGGGTGTTGAATTAAAAAGAATTAAAAAAGAAGTTTCTAAGCATATACAACTGTACTCACACATGTGTTACAAGGACATTCAGCTAAATAGAGTTCTGTTTTTATAAATATAAGGATATTCCAGATCCTTTAAACCTTTTGTAAATTAACTTACAAGAATCTATTGTAATGATTCACATTCCACCCACACTGTATGTCATTATTGTAACACAGATGTACTACATTTTCTGAAAGGAAATAAAGCATCTGTATTTATAAAGAAACAAATAGTTTTATTCCTTTCAAAAATAAAAAAAATGGAAAAACATACATCGCCATTTTGATGCACTGCAACATTTGCTTATTCCTGGAAGTTTCAGTCAAAATGGGGGAAAGAGTCTAGCATTAATACTGGAATATGTACTCAAAATACATCCTGAAATCCATAAGGCTTGTGGTTGTTTTAGCAGCAGTGCTTTGAATGTGGAGAGTGACTTGGCGAGATCAGTGCCCTTGCACTGTCAAAAGCAAAACTGCACAAAGCAGGCCAACTTCATGACTTGGTCCCGTGCCATTCGAATATTAATGAGATACGCGGCCAACAGTTTACACTGATGTTTAAAAGACTGCAGTGGAAAACTCAGTGCTGTAATGACTTTGAGTAAACAAATTCCATGGATGTCCATACTTCATTTCATCAACTTTATCAGAGTTCAGATAAACATCAAGGTACATTTCAGTAGTGTAAGGAAATAGTATCCATTTCCTGACGCTTTTAAGACATGGTTAAAGATGATCTGTTATCATTATTTCCCAAACTTATTTTTTCGCTCTCTCTTTTAAAATGGTAAACTCTGTGTTTTCAAAGCACAAAACTACTGTATGCCTCACATCTCTTACTTGGATTTGGCAAAAGTAAGGCCTATCTCCTCCACCTTGTGTCTAGGCACCATTACACAGGTGGGGCTCTAAACACTTACATATCTGGCTCATCCAAGACAGTACTTCTCTTTTATCGTTCATTGAGCTTCCAAACAGCACTGATCGTGGATTCGATTGGGTTGTTTCCTGCTTAACCTTCTGACAACAAAGTGTTTATTGTCTGTGCTCTTCCAGTACATCTGCTTCTCTCCCCATCCTTTACTATGCTCCTCTAGGCCCAGGACTTGGAGACAGTTTTTCTACACCTTTCATCTGGTGCCAAACTGGCAACACGCGCCACTGACATTGCTCTGCTCTGAGCAAATCCCCCTGCCTTGGATCGCATAACCTCATACTAATAAGAAAAGTGGATCAGGGTCGTATTCATAAAGCACTGGCATGCTTGTAAAATGCACAGGACTGGAATGCATTTTCCTGCACATGATGCATGAAGTAAAATGGTCAAGAAGACAAATTATGGTTGTCTCCTTGATTGAAGCTAACAAGTCACTCATAACACAAACAAAGGCATTGGCAGAAAGGTTAGATTCTTGCAGTTTTACATCAGAATTTATGGATGTGTGAAATAAACATTTAATTCCTGAACATGCTTTTTTAATACAGGCTAAATGGAAATTTAAAACAACATTAAAAAGACATTTAAAAGGACTGAGTTAATAATACTTACAAAATAATCATTAATAATCAAGTGTGGTTTCCAACATTGACTGCTTAATAACAATTACCACATTTTCTTATATATCATATTAGCCAGCCCTTAAAGTAATTGTTGCTAACAAAATAGCTCAATAACATTTCTCCACCATGTAAATCCATTCATTATATAAATCTCAGTGTGCAGTTTTGAAAGAAATACATGCTATAGCAAACATGTATTTTCATTTTAAAACATGGTATCTGGTACCTCACTAGTTTAAAAGATCACTGGCTAGTGAAATTGTCCCCACTCCTTCACTGGCTTCTTGTCAATAACCAATCAGCTATTTCAACCAGTAACAAGCTCTGACCCAGAACACACTGCTGAGGTGAAATGACCCAGGAAGTGGAAGTGCAAACTGAAAATATGAAAATAAGCATAAAGTTGTACCAGATATCATGTTTAAAAATGAAAATGAATGTGTGCTATACATTTGATACACCGGTAGCCCGTGGAAGAGCTAAATGCCTAATCTATATATGGAATTATTTGGTTAGCTACAATTAATTTTAGAAAAAGAACACCAACATGTCATTTGAAATATACCAAATGTAATTCTCAGTGTAAATAAAAATAAAAAAGTACAGTATTGCATTTTAAAGTGTTGAGGTCTTTTGTATTGGTTTGTATTATTCATTTGCTGCCAAAGGTTTTGGTCGATACCTACTGTATCTCAAGGGAGCATGTGTTGAAAACAAACAGTGGAGGTATTTGTAGGTTTTGGATGGCATGGTAACCATTTTGTTTGTTAAACAAAGCCTTGTCCTGATGGCACCTGTCTCACTTCTTTAACCTCTGTCCCATAATACAGACTCTGGTGTGTAATCACTCTGTACTTTATTGGCAGTAAATTGTAAGAATAATTTGAAGAGATTGATGAACAACCAAGCTGCATGTTTGTACAGCTCAAGGGATGACCTGAAAGTGGTCTTTATACTGAAGTCCTCTTTATATACAGGGTATTTCAAAAGGAAAAGCATATACATGTGATTCTTCAGACTGGACAGTATAGACAGTGGTCCTTCTCTACAGATAGAAAGTTTACTGCGTCTGCTGTTCTGATGCACATATTCTACAAAGCACTTTGAGGAAATGCAGTAAAAATCTTTTCAAATGATATCAGACTCAAAGCCATTCCTAGATTGTTTTATTTGTAGGCAGGATTGTAAAAAGAAACGATTTTTGCCATTTGCTCCCAGTAAAGACACAGTTTGGCTGAAACCATGCCATTCCAAATGCGATGTTCCATGTCGGCACTCTTAATTACCTGTGAATATCTCCATTTTTGGCATTCAGTGCTCACAGGCTTGGGCAGCCCAGGCAGAACTCGTGCCAACTCCTCCAGTATTAATGGCTCCACTTTTTCTTTACCCTCCTCCAAGTGCTCTAGTCCGAAAGTCATGCTGGTGTGGATGACCACTGCAGGGCCTGCGTCAGTGGACTCTGTGTGGGTCAAAGAATGGAAAGAATATGTAAGAGCTAATTAATGGCTCAGATTATTTCATTAACAAAGACAGTTTTATTGAAAGGTCCTGAAATAATAATCATTAAACCATAATATATTTTTTTAGCTCCTTCTGACATTATTTCAATTTGAAATAAATAAAACATACTGGTATCTATTCACTGAACAGTACAACAAATACTAATATAATAACTAATAATAATACAATGTTCTGTTACTGGTCTGTGAAGCAGTACAATGAGCTAAATGCCAAATTTCTAGTGAACACGTTCAAGATTTACTACAAGCTCTCCAGTAAACTTATAAAACCCAAGACAAGAGAATGTAAATAAATCCTGAAAATTCACAAACATATATTTCTATTATGTCATCCCTTAAAATAAACCACAATATATTGATATACTGTTTATCCAAACCAAAACACAATCCGAACCTACACATATAATTATAAACAAATTTTTCCTCATACTAAATACTTTTATAGCATTACACAAATGTGCAACATTAAGTAATGTTACGCAATTCCATTATGAGGGATAATGACAGAACTGAACATTTCCAAAACAGTATTTGTCCCAAAATAATCTTATTCCCAATACACAAAATAGCATTTCCAATATCTGTTTCATTACAAAACATCTTTCTAAACTGTTCAAAACACACATAATGCACAAAAATAATTTCCCTTCCTTAATAAAGCTACACATATTAAGTACAGAACTGCAGAAGACCCTTGTGCAGTCAATGCATGTACTATTGTTCATTTAGGACATTGCTGGCTTGATTTAAGTAAATCTGTTGTGTTTATAAGCTCTTGTAACAGTACAGTACATGCATCTGTTCTAACAATCAAAGTGGTCTGTAATGAGAGCCATTAAAATGTATGATAGATTATTAAGTCCCTCGCAGCCAATCAAAATGCATTATCTTCCAGAAAACAATAAACTGGCACAAATTAAAAAACGGTAGACAACAAAATTGGTCATACTTAAAGCTGAACATTGTCACTAATATATATATATATATATATATATATATATATATATATATATATATATATATATATATATACAGTTGAAAAACTCAAAAAATGCTAATTGAAAAGTATTCATACCCTGACAAAGAAAATTAAATTAATAGCTAGTTGAGGCACCTTTAGCAATAATAAACTCTTTTAAATGATTAAGATATCTATCAATGAGCTTTTGGCATGATTCTTCAGTGACTTTTGACAATTTTTCAATGTAAATTTGTTCCAGTTCATTCAAATTCCAAGGACCTCTTTGTGCACAGCCTTCTTCAACTCATACCAAAGATTCTCAATCGGATTTAGATCGGGACTTTGACCAGACTATTCCAGAACCTTGATTTTATTCTTCTTTAACCATTCTGAAGTAGATTTTGATGTGTGCTTAGATCGTTGTCATGTTGGAATGTCCAGTTTTGTAGCGGAGGATTGGAACTAAATTTCCTGTAGCATTAGAAGAAAAACATCCCCATAGAAGGACATTACCACCTCCATCCTCGACAGTAGGTATGATGTTCTTTTCTTTGTACGCCTCACCAGACTTTCTCCAAACGTAACGACTATCAGCGTGACCAAATAGCTCGATTTTTGTTTCATCACTCCACAAAACCATTGACCAGAACTTATATCTATCATTCAAATACCGTTTTGCAAACTTTGTCCTTGTGACGTTTTCCTAGAGTGGCTTTTTCCTTGGCCTGCAACCATTGAGACCTTCACCATGCAATACTCGACCTATGGTTAAAATGGAAACCCCAGTCCCACTTGCAGTCAATTCACTTTGATATCTTTGGTAGTCAGTCTTGGATTGTTATTAACCTTCCTCAAAATTCTTCTGTTCTTGGTGAAAGAGCCTTCTTTCTTCCAGACCGAGGGAGCATGAGACTTATACTTCTTGATGATAGAAACAGTAGTTGAAATTGGGATACTCAAATGCTTGGAAATCTTCTTGTATCCTTCTCCAACTTGATGACAATAAATAATCTGCCTAAGGTCTTCAGATAGCTCTATATTGACTTATTGGTAATGACAGCAATCATCCTATGACTAACCCTTTTATACTCTCTAAGAATGCTCACCTACAAGCCAGCATTTTTTAGACTTTTCTAAAATTACGTTCTGCATTATTATATTGAAATTTCTAGCACCTTGTAGACAATACTATGATAGCATCGAAGGGTATGAATACTTTTGAATTAGCATTTTTGGAATTTTGCCAAAAAATTGCTGAAATAAATAACTGTAGACATCTATTTTTTGTAACTTTTTTTCCTCATCCATAAAAGCAAACATTTTGCTACAAAAGATTTTCCCTAAAATTCTTTGTTTTAAAGAGATTTCTAGAAGTTATCTAGAAGTCTAATGGTCACAGATCAGTCCAGCACACTGCTCCTATATTGCAACAGGTTGGTCTAGGGTAGCCTACAGGCCGCTGTTATTGGTGCAACAAAGGGTGGTGCCTGGCCCAAAATAAACTGTTTAACCAAAGCATAGTGTAAAATGGATGCTGTTGGTCCAGATTGCTGGGTGTCAAATTTCTGAAGGAAACAAGGGAACCACTGGAGGTGTTAATAGTGTTAGCAACAATCTTACAGAGTGCCTGATCACATCTTCTTTACAAGTTTATCCACAGCACCACTGTCTTGAGCTAATTAGGTCCCCACTTTTCTGTGCAGAATGTTTCTACTGTGGGTCAAGACAAGACAATTACATTTGCTCCAAGCTGTTCAAGCATATCCATATATGAGTCTGTAAGTTCACATAAGTAAATATAATTAAAAAAAAAAATAAAAAAAAAAAATATTATATATATATATATATATATATATATATATATATATATATATATATATATATATATATATATATATATATATGTGTGTGTGTGTGTGTGTGTGTGTGTGTGTCCAGCCAATCTGAGCTGTACAGTCAGCTGTACAACATATATATCATTCTTACAACTGTTTGGCACGCCTAAGGTTAAAAGGGAAGTCACTTATAAATAGAGCTGATTTGCATTAACTGACATTTACCTACTTTACTCCTCCCCATATTTAAACCAGCCGTTGTTACTGTTTCCATTAAGGGACAGGATGTACTCTAATCTTTTATTTATTTATTTATTTATTTAGTAGTCGCCAATTCATTTTTACCCTGTTTTTTTCCCAATTTGAAATGCCCAACTGTATTTAGGCTCAGCCCACTGCTACCACCCCTGCACTGACTTGGGAAGCGTGTGCCATCAGCCGACCTTCGGAAACATAACTAGCATTTAGCTCCAAGCCGCATGGGCTCAAAATTTTTAGTGAAGATTTGCTGTGTAATACACAATTCATTAAAATTGTCACTTAACACCTCTTTCATCCTGCTGCCTTCCTATGTGAATGATAGTGGGGGTGGGGGTATCTTATACCCCGTTTCCAATAGCCACACTTGAGTGCACCTCTGCCTGACCGTGCCACAGCTAAAGATGGCTGCCTGCGTGTGCACTGGAATTTCGTTAGGTGCAGCTGACCCCGGAAGTGACTGTGGTACATCAAAGGTCAAACGGCATTCTGGGACACTCGGAATTCTGGGATTTAGTGGCTGCAGTAGCGTCTGTTTTGTAAACATAGAGATTGAAAGAAGCCTGTCTTAGTGCGTACTGGATGGCGTCCCAGTATGTTGTCCATTGCCTCAAAGTACCTGAAAGTACTTCTACAGTTGCCACTTTTGTTGTTGGCGTCTTTAACCTTTTTGTATTTTTAATTTCTTTATTTTGTCACGGTACTGTATTGCAGTCCTTTCTCCAGCAGGATTTTCGCAATCTTTTCAAACACTTTTCTTGTTGCTCCAAGCAATTGTTCCTGTATGGGACTTTACGACCATACATTAATAACTGCTCTAATTTCATCGTCTTCCCAAGGTAAACACACATGTTCTTTTTTGGTAAAAAAAAAATTACCTCTCGCATCGATTGTGTCCGCCATTGTTGTAGTTAAAATTTTAAAGTGCAGTGACATTGCGTCTGTGTACGTAAGGGAACGTAAGGGTACTTCTAAGACTTTATTATTCACTTGGCACAGGAGGTAAATTTATACATTTAACTTGAGATGCCAGACACCAGTTTTTAAAACAATATATACAGTACATTACTAAAATCAGGTTTTAAAAAAAGAAAAGATCTGGGGAAAAAAATATTTTACAAAAATTTAAATTCATGCAAATAAAAGCAAATGTGAAGGTATTTTGATTTTGATTCTATTAACACATCATCATCTATGATGGAAAAAAAATGAGGTATTGTAACTACAGTCATCTTTTTGTTAAAAAAAAACATGCTATTTTTGGTTTGTTACAATTTTGGTGTCTGTTAATGACATGGAGTGGAGGCAGTGTGCCAGATTCTCACCCACATGGTCCCCTGCTCATTGTTGGGTTCATGCCAGAGTGCCACTGCATGCTCAACACCCGATCTGCACACGGTGTAATTATGCTTATGTATTCATGAACTAGCTGACCCATTCAAATCGATTGGGAAAAGTCAGATTGGAATGTGAATGTCCAAATATATGTGTGGAAAGAAATTCTTCATTAAACACTCAGCTCGGCTCTGTGCACGTCTTGTCAAAGACAGAAATATATAGTCCTATTGTTTATATATAAAATAATGGGGTCAAAGTCTCTTATTGGCTGTATCTCCTTAAAGTAACATGTACATAATCCACTGTGCTCTACATAAAAAAAAAAAATAGATTAAAATAAAAGATCAGGGGGAGCTCCCAAGTGGTTCATCCGGTAAAGGCGCTCCGTGTGGAGTGCAGGATGCGCCCTATAGCCTGGATGTCGCTGGTTCGAGTCCAGGCTGTTCCATTGTCGACCATGGACGGGAGCTCCCAGGGGGTGGCGCACAGTTGGGCAAGCTCCGCCCAGGGGGAGAGGGCTTAGGTCGGCCAGGGTGTCCTTGGCTCACTGCGCACCAGCGACCTCTGTAGACTGGCCGGGCGCATGTGGGCTTGCCTGTAAGCTGCCCAGAGCTGCATTGTCCTCCGATGCTGTAGCTCTGGGCTGGCTATATGGCGGGCCTGCAGAGTGAAAAGAAGGTGGCAACACTCAATTAAACAGCATTTTCTATGATCTACACCATCTATTGTTGCGCTGTTTAAGAGAAATAGTGGGAGCACTGACCTAAATTGCGCTTTTTATTATCGATGGAGATGAAGCGTATGCAGGGATTATTGGTAATGTACTTTGCTGCCCAGGGGCCATCAATCTCCGTGCCAGCTTCATAGAAGAGTCCCAGAGCGTAGCGAGAGGAGTAGCTCACAGCTTCCAGCTTCTGCCTCTGAGTCCTGTCAATTACTGTGGAAACAGCATTAAAAGATCAGTACTTTATCTGGACCAACCTTGCCTGGAATGTAATGGATACCGCCAGCAGTGTAAGCCCATTCAAACTCAGCATGCAAATGCTGCCTTAGCCCCTTCAGCTAGAGTTTGGGATAAGAAGTGAAATAATCAGACAGATGCTGAAAAATGCACAAACTACTTCTGACCTTGAAAAATGGGGATGTGGAAATAGGCGTCTTTGAGGTCAACCATGGTGAACCAGTCGCTTGGCCTGATTGACTGCAACAGCTACTTCATGGTCAACATTTTGAACCTCCTTCGGCTCAGATACAGGTTGACCTGTTTGAGGTCGAGGATTGGTCTAAGGCAGTGGTAATTTGAAAGTAATTTTGGCACGGGCATAAATTGATCTTACTTGGCTGTAGCGGGCATGCTGACTATTGCATAGGTTCTTATCTTATCCTGTGACATATACAGATATATATATATATATATATATATATATATAAAGAGTTTTAGTGGGAATTATTCTTGGCTCACTCTGATAAGGCCAAGTCTCAGGCAGTAATTGTGAGTGCTGTGCTTATTCTTTAAATAATTTATATAAAATACGCAATGCAAATATTTTTAAATAGCATGTTTACACATATAACCATGAATAAACTAAAATAAAAGAGGACAGATAGCGTCTCGCTTTGTTTCAATTTGGCAAATTTGTCAACAACACTCTTTTTTAAAGATTGCTCATCTCCGGTACAATTATTCAGAGAAAGTGGATTCGTAAATAAATCTACTACGGTGTTTCCCTTGTCTGGTGAAATTAAAAAATAGAGAGAGAGAGAAAATTAAAATTCTAAAATACTGAAATGTATTAATTTTCTCAATAACAGTCGGCGAAATTCAGTGCTTACCCGGCTTATTAACAGAGCATGTACAAGCACAGCATAAGTGAGCAGCACTGTCAACAGACTGCTGTGACGCTTTTGTTGGAAAATGTGTTTAAAGCTTTATTTATTTTCTCACGCTATGACCCGCCAGAAATGTGTTCACGATCCATAATTTAAGAACAGCTTTGAGGACCACTGGTCTAAGGCCACCATCCCACTTGGGCATTAGGAAGTACCTGGTGTAGAACCCTTCCTCCAACTGGAGGGGGTGTACCACACGAATAGCCAGCTTTTGCAGCAGAGCTGCTACCTCCTGAGACACCACTGCAGTGTCTTGCGGGTCTGTGACTGATGTTGTGTTCACGCCCCGAAAGGGAGGGGGAACATGCTTCAACTGCAGACAGTAGCTGGTTTGAATGGTAGTAGGCACCCAGATGTCCATGGTGCGCTGACACCAATACTCCAGATGGCTCCCTGAGAAGGAGCCCTGGGCCTGTGGCAGCAAACCCCTAGGGCTATTGCTCACCTTGTCTATTGTCTTGTGCTGTATCTTTTTGGAGCCAAATGTGATTTATGGGGTTAAAAATCAGAGTAAATTAACCACCACACCAAAGAAGTTTTGTTGCCTTCAATGTTCTTGTGATCCTAGGTCTTGGTCCCAAGCCCACTGCATTCCAACAGTGGCCCCTGAAGACCACCCTCTAAAAAAGATGTGGTTTGGCTGTGATGTAAACTTAGACTCACACAGCACCTGCACTTGAATGGTGTCTTCACTATTCATCCTCTTATTTGTCAGATTTTGGAGTGCTTTAAAAAAAAAACAGCAACCCTTGTTTCCTGTCTGTAACATCTGCTGTTTATTGGTCTCCACTGTTCCAAGCTGGCCCTGCTTTAGTGATTCTAGGCCCCTGAGTGTAAAGTGGTTGGAGTTCACCACTCTGAATTTAAACACAATTTACAGTTTAAAGGCAAAGTCCCTTCCTCAAGTAAAACAAAGCAGAAACACACACATGACCTAATCAAATAGTTTTCAAATCTGATATCTGGGAACTTCCAACAGGAAAGGTTTTGTTTCAACAAGATCCAAAAAAAACAACGAGTAGCCTACTCTTTATATACAAGGAATACATTCTATAGATGTTTCTATTGTCTGTGAGACTAGGAAGACTGGTAAGCAGCACTGCAGTTGTAAAATGAACCTTTAGGATAAAAAGCTACACTTGGTGGGGGGTTCAACTGTCAGCTTTGTTAAAGACGATTCAATGTTCACCCAACCCCTGGGCTTTGTAATGTTGCATGTCTCAATTTGCCTCGGTTGTAAAACTACTCAATGGTGTAGGGTCCATTGGCACAATATGTTGAGTATATTTAAGGACAAGCAATCTTGGCAACCCCTGTTTCCTTTACTTTTCAAGCTATGACAGAGTACCTATAATTCTGGTCCTGATGGTGTCTAAGTGGCACAGAGCACTTTGACTTACAGTGGCTCTCAAAAGTATTCACCCCCCTTGGACTTTTCCACATTTTATTGTGTTACAACATGGAATCAAAATGGATTTAATTAGGAGTTTTTGCCACTGATCAACACAAAAAAAGTCCATAATGTCGAAGTGAAAAATAAAATCTACAAATTGTTCTAAATTAATTACAAATACAAAACAGAAAATAATTGATTGCATAAGTATTCACCCCCTTTACTATGACACACCTAAATAAGCTCTGGTACAACCAATTGTCTTTAGAAGTCACATGATGAGTTGAATGGAGTCCACCTGTGTGCAATTAAGGTGTTTCACATGATTTCAGGTTAAATACACCTGTCTCTGGGAGGTCCCACAGTTGGTTAGTACATTTCCTAACAAAAACTACATCATGAAGACGAAGGAACATTCAAAGCAAATCCAGAATAAGGTTCTTCAAAAGCACCAATCAGGGGTAGGATATAATAACATTTCCAAGGCATTGAATATCCCCCGGAGCACAGTAAAGTCCATTATTAAGAAATGGAGAGAATATGGCACAACTGTGAATCTGTCTAGAACAGGCCGTCCTCAAAAACTGAGTATCTGGGCGAGAAGAGCACTAGTCAGGGAGGCCACCAAGAGACCTATGGCAACTCTAAAGGAGTTACAGTCTTCCACGGCTGAGCTGGGAGACACTGTGCATATGGCAACAATAGTCCGGGTGCTTCACAAAACTGGCCTTTATGGGAGAGTGGCAAAAAGAAAGCCATTGTTGAAAGAAACTCACATCAAATCTCGGCTAGAGTTTGACAGAAGGCATGTGGGAGACTCTGAGATCAAGTGGAAGAAGATTCTATGGTCTGATGAGACCAAAATAGAGCTTTTTGGCCTCTACGCTAAGCGCTATGTTTGGCGCAAGCCTAACACCGCACATCATCCTGAGAACACCATCCCTACCGTGAAGCATGGTGGTGGCAGCATCATGCTATGGGGATGCTTCTCTGCGTCAGGGCCTGGAAAGCTTGTGAAGATAGTGGGCAAAATGGATGCAGCAAAGTACAGAGAAATCCTGGAGGAAAACCTGCTGAAGTCTGCAACAGACCTGGGACTTGGGAGAAGATTCATCTTCCAGCAGGACAATGACCCCAAACATACAGCCAAAGCCACACTGGAGTGGCTTAAAAACAAAAAGGTCAATGTCCTGGAGTGGCCCAGTCAAAGCCCGGACCTCAATCCAATTGAGAATGGTCCCCATCCAACTTGACGGAGCTTGAGCAATTTTGCAAAGAAGAATGGGCAAAAATTGCAGTGTCCAGATGTGCAAAGCTGGTAGAGACTCATCCAAATAGACTCATGGCTGTAATTGCTGCCAGAGGTGCCTCTACCAAATATTGACTCAAGGGGGTGAATACTTATGCAATCAATTATTTTCTGTTTTGTATTTGTAATTAATTTAGAACAATTTGTAGATTTTATTTTTCACTTTGACATTATGGACTTTTTTTGTGTTGATCAGTGGCAAAAACTCCTGATTAAATCCATTTTGATTCCATGTTGTAACACAACAAAATGTGGAAAAGTCCAAGGGGGGTGAATACTTTTGAGAGCCACTGTAAATCTGGCCTTGCCCACACTAAAGGTCCAAACACTAAGCAGTAACCAGTCTGGTTTATCATCTTCCCCTGGAAATCGCTCAAATCATTCCTTTCAATGAAGGACAGTACTATCCTAGTTATGCTGATTTTTTTACAGGCAATGTTTTTCCTTTTTTACTTTCTGCCTCAAACAACTATCAAGAAGAAAACCAAATAAGACTTATTAAGTATTGTAGCAATTTGTGAGTGATAAAGTTTTACCATAAAATACATTTTAAAAAAACCATCAAGACATGAAGTGTGGTTCTTCCATTCAACAATTCTACAGTGAATCTACTAAATTAATAAAACGCTTTTTGTCATAAGAGTATTAATGAAGTAAAATAGTATATACATACTGAAAATAATTTGTACCAAAATATATTTTTAGTAACATACAGATCCTTGCCATTACAAAATTAGTTATAAGTATAATGATAAAGAAGATCAACTCACAATCTTCTTATACTTTATTTTGAAAGAACAGCAGACAGGAAGTAACGTAGTCTCCCAGGAGGTTAAAGAGAGATTCAGCTGTGGTTTGGTCTCGAGCTTTCATTTGGCTTGCTTTTGTGCTCTGTGCAGCAATGCATTTTTAACAGGACTGCAGTACATTGCTTTGAATATTCCTAGACTGAATAATGTATTGACCAATTTCCCCTCTGTGTGCCTGCAATACTAAGATCCATTCGCCAGGGTGCACCTTGACTGTGTGGAACTGGCCACAGATGCTACTGGGAGATACACTGGCTCTGTCCCTTACCAACTCTGTCATGCTTAATACAAATTTAAAAGACACCATTCCAAATGCTTGCTGAAACAGGACACTGGTTAACATCCAAAGCCCCTATCAGCTGAGCTGTTGGGTCAAATGATTTTCCCAAAATTGCCCACTTATGGTACAACTAAGCAAACAGATGGTTAAGATTAAGAATGGTTGCTTCATGTATGCCCCAAATGGCTAATCTTTATAATTTTTTTTATGGGAAAGATGGATAAGTAACAGGACATATTAACTACAATTATATTTAACTGGATGGTGCCCAGTGTTTTTGATCCCCAGTTAGGTCATTTAAAGTGTAATTTTTTTTTCACAGAAATACTTTAGTTTTTTGCCTTTTGGTGGTTTTCCACTCATTATCAGCATATTTCAATAATAATAATGATAATAATAATAATAACAACCATAATCCTAAAATTAAAATGCAAACATTTTTTTTTTTTTTGAGAATAATTTTTGTCAACCTTTTTTTTTTCTGGGGAATGTGTATTATTTACCAGCTACTGCATTAAAAAACAAAAAAGGAGAAGAAAAATGGAAAGAATATTATGGTCAATTTCTTGTAACTAGTAGCACTTGTGAGGAGGGTCTGTAAACATTAACAATATTTGAAAAATAATTCAACTGATAATGGAATCAAAACACACACAGAAATAAAATCCCATATCATGCTGACATTAATCTGTATTGTGTTGATAAAACCACTGTTTCCATTGAACATGATTTAATAGTTACTGTCAGTTTTATATTGGAAGGGTTTACACAGTCGGCCTGTTGCACTTCCTGTTTTCTGGGTCTTGGATTTTATGACCTCAGACCAGAAAGGTATAAATACTCCTGTCTAATGGCAAAACGCAGTTCAAACAATCACCAGAACAACTTGGGTCAGATGCTGTTGGGCTTAGACATGGATTTAAAAGAATACTTTTGCCGAGTTCAGTGTTGGGAAAGTTACTTTTAACAAGTAATCCATTACAGTTACAAGTTATTGACAAAGTTACTTCTCAGACAGTTTACATTTTTCAGAGATTTTTTTTTTTTTTGCGGTTTGGTCAGACTGCAGCTCGAAATATTTTTTGAAGATCCAGCTGTCAAACTCCCACGTTCCCTCCTCGAAGACATGTTCTAGCAAAATCATATAACAAGTGTGTTCATGTGATGGGATACATTTGACTTGGACAGTTGAAACACTTTCTGATGTCCATGTTATGCATTAGCTGTAGTCTGTTTTTTATGTAACCAACAGTAATTATGTTATAAAATGTAATTCATTATCACATTTAGTTACCCTTAGTTTTACAAGTTAGTGAAAAATTTAATCAGATTACAGCAATGCGTTACCCTCCATCTGTGCATATATTAAGTTGTTGCCCCACAAGTTTCTTATTGTTTTGCTGTTAATCTGTTAATTTTCAAGACTTTATTTCCACCTAGGTGAAACACATTATAGCATATAGCTTTCTTGTCCCAACAGTATAAGACTTCCTGTATTACTGGTAATAGGTCTCCAACTACCTCTTATACTAACATTCTATTCTGCACATAGGAATCAATGTTGGATCAGGTGGGGTGCAATTTCCTGTAGCATAGGAAGTGAACAGGGAGAGGAAACCAAGTACTTCATCAAACTTGTGTATGAAAAATAACAATGGTATTCTAAAGAGAGATTTTTTTCAAGAGCCTTATTCAAAAGGTAGATTTTTAACAGTATTTAGCAGGGTTTGCATACAATATTATTTAGTTACATATTGCTATATGAACTTGGTGGTTACAACTGACAGTACTCTTCTCGGAATGTTACTGCAGAGCCACAGACCACATTTACAAACTTGTGTCTGTTTTTTGCAAGTCTGCAAGTAGACATTTACAGTTTTCCTCATGCAACACTATGTTAACAAAATGCAACTGTGTTAAATGTCCATTCATTGACACATAAAATACACGACATGTTTGCTTTTACCCACCTAACACTGGTTTATATGAAGTGGAATTTAGCATTAAGCGTTTTACTTCACTTCCTCTTAAACAAGTTTTTAATTTAACTCTGCATTCCACTACCAAAATATACATTTTAATATTTACTGTGAAGCCTGGTAATTCTTTACTACGCTGGCTGCAAAATGACTTTCACTTCCTTAACATGACTTGCTGCCTTTAAATCAATTTTATTTCCTCACTAATCCCATATGTCTTCCTGTTCAGGCTCTCGGCTACAATAAAATCATACAAGAGCACAAGATCGGAGCCATGGGCTTGTTGGCTGACACTGTGCTGTTTGCTAAAGAAGGGGACAGTTTCCACACTTATCTACCACAGGGTACAGTTGTCCATCTACAAGTAACCTAACATAACCTTTAGATACAGATTTGAATTGGGAACAAATTAGAAACACCTCGGGACTAGTTGATTTGTTATCCCTAATTTGTATTCTGACATATAAAGCTGCAGCTACACTGTTGCAAGTCAATTTCAGTAGCTATGTTCACAGACTTTGATAGAGGGCTGATAGCGGAGGCTTGGTTGACAGGTGTTTCTATATCCAAGACTGCAGAAATTGTGATGTTCCACATTTTAAAAGCAGATTTCCATCCTGAACTTCATTGCAGGAAGTAATTGAGGAATGTGCATGTTTCCCTCCAGAACAATTTAAACACCTTGCACAGCATTGATTTCTGGCATCCCGTCAAATCCATGCTGTCCTAAATGCCCATACTGTCCTTTGGTCTTTCACTTGCATAGCCATGGTTTATATCTGGCCACAAGTAAATTCAAATGAGTTTGGTGGTAAACAGTAGTTCACATACTACAACAAAATCACATGGGCATTATTTTCTGAGTGGTGGGTGTTTGGGTTTTAAGCTTGCATAGTGTTTTTGAAAACAGTTGAGAACCAAAACAAAGTGGGTTTAGGGAGGGATCCTGAATTCAAGTAATATTGCATTTACAGGGTGTTAAATACTATTGCTGTTTTACTTATTAGGTAGTTTCACCACCATAGCATATTTGTCGTTGGCTGCAAAACACGTCATTCAATAGTGTATGCATTGAGCAAGTAGTTAAGTGGGATGCATTTGTATTGAATGTATTAATAATAATCTAATAATTGTGCATAACATGTATAAATACTACATCATGTGTAGGGTCCTACGCAGCTGCCACAGACTGAAACATTAAGTCGAGGATCAGTTCACCCTGTTGACCAAATTGCACTGAAGGAGAACAGGTGTATTGACCTACTCTAGGTGCAGTGGTCTGTTTGTAATTTCAACACTCAACACTGACTCTTCAAAATAGAGCATCTACTACCCTGCTAAATATTGTCAAAACAATCAATGTGCCAAGTCATGCTAAAGTCTGTACAGTAATCCGTCGTGTAGCCGCTCGTCACTTATCCACCATGATCAATCTCTTCAGCAATGTTAGTTAATTATTGAACAAAGAAGATTAGTTCAGAGATTGTAGATCCTACCAAAGTTTTCGTACACTGTGTTGTATGTGATCCATGCGCAACCATTGCTGGTAGTGTCATGTGAGCTGTTCAGTGTGTTGATATGTAAATAAATCCTGTTCGCCTGCGGGGTGTATCAGCTTCAACCTCCATCTCGATCGCTTGCCTGTCAATCAGCAGTGAACGCCCACATCCACACAGCATTAACACCCTGTATCTTTCTAAACAAGGGATTAAGGGGAGCTCCCTAATAAAAGCTGAATCTCAAAACAATAATTGTGTGAATATAATAATTGTTACAGCTGTGTATAATGGTATTTAAAACAGGATTCATTTATCTGCCCTTTTACATATCCGCCCTTACTCTGGTCCCACCGCAGTCAGATACGCAACGAATTACTGTATTATTAAATGTGCTACATTTTAGGAAGATGAAAGTCATAGTTTTCTCTACTTTCTCTTTTTCATAACAATTTTTTATTTTATTTCAAATGATATTAAACTGCAAGTGTTTCACAGATACAAACTGATAAAGGAAATGTGTACAGACAACAGTAGGCTATTTTTTCTTACAGGTCCAATATAGATAACTGCCACTATGCTTTTATCACACTTCACATTTACTACTACAAAGTAAGCACACAGTCGCAGACTGTGGTAAGCAAATTAGTTTTTAATCTCATGACATTTTTGGGCCCACATGTAAAATAAAGAATTGACACCTACAAAAAAAGCTTTCGGTTGCGGCACACTTGTAGATGCGAGATGAGAAGGTTAACATTTTCCAGTCTGGTTTCTGAGGCCTTGCTGCAGCTCTGACTGCAGGCACAGGCTCCAGAGCTTTGAGTCGAGTGTCAGCCAAGTGTTTTGTGAAATGTTGCAAGCACTGACAGAGCTTGCTTTAATCATCAGAGGCAGTAACCCGCTTGATAAAATATTGGCATTTATGGCCAATTTGCCATATTGTAAGAGCTGCTTAGTAGCAACACCTGCTGGAAGAGGCAGAACAGGAGCACATATGACCCAGTTCTGCCACATTTACCTTTCACTCTATCAAGCTCTGATCTGTTAAGAACTGGCCCATCATTTTTAAGCATGTTCTTAAATAATAGTCAGCACTTTTTAAATAGATTAACACAGATAGAGCAATAAAAGTAACAGTTCTTGATCATGCTCTGTCCTTTTGCCTGTGTTACCCTACTCTGTGGCTCATTGAGCAATATAACACCAGTGCATATGACAGTCAACCTCATTTTGCTGCATGTAGCAGCAGTAAGAAGGCGGCTTTGTGAGGGGAGAGTGTTATTATAAGTGCAGCTGAAACTACCTGTAGACAATATAAGCAATCTGGAAAGACAACAGCGCCTGTAAGCAGGCTAAACTAAGGAAGAAGGCCTAACATTTTAGAATAAAATAGAACAGAATTATGGAAGCTTTAATCCCAGCTCCTCGTGAAACCGAATGCAGTGTTTTTGCAAACAGATGAATTCACAGATGCTTTAGACCTGGGGATTGATTGCGCTGTGTTTGATGTGTCCCGGAGACTATGCATCAAAGAGCACACTCAATGCTGTATGTTGCCGGGTAATTACCAAAGCAACAATAGCTGCTCAGAATGCTTTATATAGCAATCCTCAATCTATGGTTGCTTTTCTAAATTGAAATTGTTAGGTTTGGCATGAATATATGATAATGAAAAAAGGAAATGTGAAATTTGTAACACATTGATCACAAGTAAAAATACAGATATTAATATATTTGGAATATCAACCAACAAAGACTTTCTGTCAAATTATTCCTCTGGAGTAACGTGAAACAAAGGTCTTTTAGTAATAATTCAGTCTCATTTTCAGTTTGGTTTATTCAAATTCGGACACGGTACAGAAAGAGTTTCACTTCCTAATAATGAATTTTTAACAGAAAGCCTTTATCTTTTTGGTTGTTTCACTACATCTCCCTACCCTCTCTTACTCCAGTAAAATTCTCTATAAACCCTTTATAATATTTGCTTCAATGGCCTTGCCAGCCAGCTTATTTAATTGGTTTATTACCCTGGAATTCAAATGGTTCTGCACGAACATCCAATTTCCTCCTGATAATTGCTGAACATTTTTTTTAACAATTGTGTTGGCTGAAGATGTATCATGCACGGTTCCCTAAGTATTGCAATACTACAGGAGTTTTTGAGGAGTAAGGGTTAATACAGGGTTCAAGACAGACCTAAAAAACAAACTCCCACCATAGAACTGTGAACAGAATTTCAGGCCCCCATGAACTGCCAGGACAGTACTGATTCAACGTGACAAGGTGTCAAAATAGTTTTGGAGGGGTACATGACCATTCCTCCATGTCTCAATGACAATCATTCGATTGTGCAGTTTCCGATTGTGCGGTTTTTGATCAGGAAGCACCTGCCAACCAAGTGTATACTACGGTATTTGCACATGAAGGTCACTTATCCTACCACAATTCATCCCATAGTGTGGAGTAGTGGTTAGTGCTCTGGACTCTTGACCGGAGGATCGTGAGTTCAATCCCAGGTGGGGACACTGCTGCTGTACCCTTGAGCAAGGTACTTTACCTAGATTGCTCCAGTAAAAACCCAACTGTATAAATGGGGAATTGTATGTTCCCTGGATAAGGGCGTCTGCTAAGAAATAAATAATAATAATAATAATAATAAGTGGTTCACTTTTAAGTTTTATATTTACAGTTAGTAAATCTCCATATCAATAGCTCTAAGACCTATTTACAAGGGCTCTGCATAAACAGTTTTTCCAATTCAAGAATCCCTACCTGCTTCCTGATGTAAGCCACACTTTCAAAGTAGATCACATTTTTATTTTAGGAGAGTTAACAGGAAAAAATATATTTTTGGGGTTATACCAATAGAGAAAAATAACTCCAGTGCAGTACTGGAACACATTGAGTTTGTTTTCTATTATTGCTTTTTTTACTTCAACAATGTGGACTATCATTGGGTCCTTTTTTTTTTAACAAATAACTACTGAAACACTGTATATGTTTATTTTGTCTGAGACAGTTATTTCCATGACAATGTCACACCTGACTATTTTTGCCATCCAAATACCACACAATCCGCCCTTGCACCTCATGTTTGCTAGGTGGCAGATGTGGTTTTAAAAGTGATAACAACCATAGAATCAGATAATGTGCATTGTTCCTTTTACACAAATTACTATACACTTATTTATATATATATATGTCAGACTTGTAGTCGAATCCGAGTCATCAGGGTCCGAGTCCAAGTCACTATCATTTGAGTCAGAGTCACGAGCCCGAGTCCTTGAAGGAAACTCAAATCAATTTTCATTAAACTAGTGGTAGTAGTGGGGGAACAGTTTACCTAACAAACATTGTCTAATATCCCTTAGGAAAAATGTACAAATAATACAAAATAAAAAAAATGATTTTGATGTATTTTTTCTACCTAGATTATTCTATTTGTCTGCCTTTTTCAAATTGTCTGTCACTATCTTCTTTGGAATTGGAATTGGAATACTGTTTGAATGTACCTGAAGTTTATAGATAACATATTTGTCACTTTGATCGAAGCTGTGATCTGGACGGTGTTGTGTTAGAAAGTGGTACATCGTGGTATGCGATTACAAAACATGACCGTGTAATGTCAGAAAGTAGTATGCTGTCATATTGCTAGTGGTATGCTGTCGGATTTTGGTGTTTTCCTACTGTCAAAAAGACGTACATTTACCATCAATTATACATTGTTTTTTGCAAATTTAAACTCAACAATCAATTTCTCTAAAAAGCAAAAACAATTCACAATTCCACTGCAAAGTTGCACAAGTAAAAAAAATGTACAAGACCCAATGTATTGCGTATGACACATATTTGCATATTATTTTCATAATGGTGGAAAAATAAGATAAATTACATTAAAAGGTTAGTTTCACTTTCATTGCATTTGCACTTTTATTAAGTAATACAATGATGCATTTACGAGACGATTCAGATAATGTATTTTTTTTTTTTAAAATAATTTAATAATTTTTTTATTATTTTCTCCCCAATTTGAAATGCAACAAAACATTATCCAATCACTGGTTAGCCCTGTTGTCTTTGCAGCCAATCATAGTAAGAATAAGAAATTCGAAGCGAGTTAGGTTGTAGCGTAAACATACCCCCACACAAATCCAACTGGTTGTTGCGTAAACACCCCCCCACACAAACCCAACCCGACTGCAACCATCGCAGACCAAGTTTTATAAGGAATACATGATGTCAGCATGGTAAACAAGTAAGGAATTATTTGGCTTTTAACAAGCCTTTCTCTTTACTGCTTTAAACTGTGTTCTTTTTTTTTTAAGCACTGTAGAAATACATTTCTAAAACTGCATTCTTGAAAAAAATACATCATTTGATTTTGCTGGTGAAAAACACCTAGGAGTTTATGTTGACTTAGAAATGTCTTCATCTAGACAATGTGGGGAAGCTATAAAAAGGCCAACAAGATGCTCGGATATAATGTGAGAAGTGTTGAATTTAAATCAAGGGAAGTAATGTTAAAACTTTACAATGCATTAGTAAGACCTCACCTAGAATATTGTGTTCAGTTCTGGTCACCTTGTTACAAAAAGGGTATTGCTGTTCTAGAAAGAGTACAAACAAGAGCAACCAGAATTATCCCGGGTTTAAAAGGCATGTTGTATGCAGACAGGCTAAAAGAATTGAATCTATTCAGTCTTGAACAAAGAAGACTACGTAGTGATCTGATTCAAGCATTCAAAATCTTAAAAGGTATAGACAATGTCGACCCAGGGGACTTTTTTGACCTGAAAAAAGAAACAAGGACCAGGGGTCACAAATGGAGATTAGATATATACAGTGCCTTGCGAAAGTATTCGGCCCCCTTGAACTTTGCGACCTTTTGCCACATTTCAGGCTTCAAACATAAAGATATGAAACTGTAATTTTTTGTGAAGAATCAACAACAAGTGGGACACAATCATGAAGTGGAACGAAATTTATTGGATATTTCAAACTTTTTTAACAAATAAAAAACTGAAAAATTGGGCGTGCAAAATTATTCAGCCCCTTTACTTTCAGTGCAGCAAACTCTCTCCAGAAGTTCAGTGAGGATCTCTGAATGATCCAATGTTGACCTAAATGACTAATGATGATAAATAGAATCCACCTGTGTGTAATCAAGTCTCCGTATAAATGCACCTGCACTGTGATAGTCTCAGAGGTCCGTTTAAAGCGCAGAGAGCATCATGAAGAACAAGGAACACACCAGGCAGGTCCGAGATACTGTTGTGGAGAAGTTTAAAGCCGGATTTGGATACAAAAAGATTTCCCAAGCTTTAAACATCCCAAGGAGCACTGTGCAAGCGATAATATTGTAATGGAAGGAGTATCAGACCACTGCAAATCTACCAAGACCTGGCCGTCCCTCTAAACTTTCAGCTCATACAAGGAGAAGACTGATCAGAGATGCAGCCAAGAGGCCCATGATCACTCTGGATGAACTGCAGAGATCTACAGCTGAGGTGGGAGACTCTGTCCATAGGACAACAATCAGTCGTATACTGCACAAATCTGGCCTTTATGGAAGAGTGGCAAGAAGAAAGCCATTTCTTAAAGATATCCATAAAAAGTGTCATTTACAGTTTGCCACAAGCCACCTGGGAGACACACCAAACATGTGGAAGAAGGTGCTCTGGTCAGATGAAACCAAAATCGAACTTTTTGGCAACAATGCAAAACGTTATGTTTGGCATAAAAGCAACACAGCTCATCACCCTGAACACACCATCCCCACTGTCAAACATGGTGGTGGCAGCATCATGGTTTGGGCCTGCTTTTCTTCAGCAGGGACAGGGAAGATGGTTAAAATTGATGGGAAGATGGATGGAGCCAAATACAGGACCATTCTGGAAGAAAACCTGATGGAGTCTGCAAAAGACCTGAGACTGGGACGGAGATTTGTCTTCCAACAAGACAATGATCCAAAACATAAAGCAAAATCTACAATGGAATGGTTCACAAATAAACATATCCAGGTGTCAGAATGGCCAAGTCAAAGTCCAGACCTGAATCCAATCGAGAATCTGTGGAAAGAACTGAAAACTGCTGTTCACAAATGCTCTCCATCCAACCTCACTGAGCTCGAGCTGTTTTGCAAGGAGGAATGGGCAAAAATTTCAGTCTCTCGATGTGCAAAACTGATAGAGACATACCCCAAGCGACTTACAGCTGTAATCGCAGCAAAAGGTGGCGCTACAAAGTATTAACTTAAGGGGGCTGAATAATTTTGCACGCCCAATTTTTCAGTTTTTTATTTGTTAAAAAAGTTTGAAATATCCAATAAATTTCGTTCCACTTCATGATTGTGTCCCACTTGTTGTTGATTCTTCACAAAAAATTACAGTTTCATATCTTTATGTTTGAAGCCTGAAATGTGGCAAAAGGTCGCAAAGTTCAAGGGGGCCGAATACTTTCGCAAGGCACTGTATATGTGTGTGTGTGTGTGTGTGTGTGTGTTACTCATTTTTGACTACTTTACAGTTCTGTCTGGGTGGAACCCAAACAAATGGTTATCTTTACCAAGATAATTCTATGTTATTCTAAAAGACGTGCAGCAAATGGTATCCTGTGGAAGACAAACTCCCCATATTATTACCTCTGCAGAACACTCAAAATGGCCCAGACCCCCCCCCCCCCCCCCCCCGATACTTCATTATCCTCAGTTTTGCCCTAAACAGTGTGGTCTTTTAATTGATGGAGGTTAGCGTTTTGTTTATATATATATATATATATATATATATATATATATATATATATATATATATATATATATAGGGCAGCTGGCTCTTTGAGCTAATATATATATATATATATATATATACACAAAACCTAGCTTCCTGTTCTTTTTTTTAGCGTTTGCGCTTGCCTGCTTCACAACACAACGCAGCATAAACCAGGTCTGTCTTAGTTTCTCACTTTCCCCTGCTTGCACTCTTTAGTGCTGAGGTCACTTCCTGCCACAAATGAATGGCTCCCAGGCCTTCCTGAACCAGACCAGCTTCAGGGGGACTGTGAGTATTCCACAGAGCCTCCTACTTTTAATTCCTGTCCTTTTTCTTAACTTTAAAAACCTTCCAATCTTTAAGGGGGAGGAAATCTGGATGCTACCCAGAAGCCCCCAGGGTTCACATCTGCACCAAATATACACATAGACCGGGATCTTACTCTGGATGCATTAGGCCTGATATCCCAGCACTCATCATTTCCGTGCTCAGACCACAAACAATCTTAAACATCCCTGCATACTCCGATGCTGCTAGGGTTCATTATTTAAAAACCATTAATTATCCCCTGCTGGGAATGCATTTCACCACAAAGGGTAACGTGGGAGGAGGGTTGGGGGGGGGGGGGGGGCTCTGTCTGTATGTCATGCATACATCTTGACAAATTATCCAATTGTGAAGAAACTTCCAATATGGAGGGGCACCTTGTCACACTAACCTTCATGTTACTGATAGCTCTAACAGCTATTGCAGCTCCTGACATGACTGTTAAATTACAACAAAAACAGAGTTACATTTAGTGCCAACTAACACTTCCACGATCAAACGCAGCTTCAAATATTACATTTTCATGCAGCTTCATAAGTACAGATATGCCGGGCTATTGCTTTAAATGGCTTTGCTCAGCAACTTAATTACTGCCGATTAAATGGTATTCCCATAAACCCCTGGTCATCCTCTGATTTTTTAAAAATAATAAAATATTGATTCTGTTCTAAAACCAGGAATTAACCCACCGACACAGCAGCCTCATTCACAACACTGCCTTGGCAACAGCAAGCAATATACACAGATCATATAATAATGATTCCTACTTAAAACCATGTGATCATTCTTAAAGCATACTCATTAAAATATATGTAATCCTAGTCTAGATTTATCCGAGTTATCTGTTTTTTTTTTTTCCCCCCCCCAACAGTTTCTGGGATTCTCTGGTCTAAAATGCCATAGTTTACTGTAACTGATTGCCAGTAACTGGCAATGATGGGTTTGACGGTGACATTTTAATATGAATCTGGCAGTGCATTTAGGAACTGCACAACCACTCACTGGTGTTGGACTGATTCACTTAATTCTTAAAGCCAGACTAAACATTTTACCATTGAACTCAGTTCAATACAACATTTGCTTTTTTTCCCATTCAATTGAGCACTGGTCTGTTAGCACTGCTCTGGGGATTTTGCTACCAGTAACTTTAAAATGCCCACAACATTTACCCACTGCATTTCTTCTTGGGCTACCTGCTCCCCCCCCCAAAAAAAACTTGAAGTTATCCTTTTAGCAAGATGTTTTCAAGATGCTTGTGGAATACCACTGCTTTACCAGCCTATAGCAGTGCAAAACCACCATCCTGTGGTGCAGAAGTAGTTTTCCACAGCCGGCTGCTCTGAAGGGGATTTCCAGTGCTAGCCCTGTATATTTAGAATGTTTTCTTTTAGCACCATTGATTCCACAAGGATACCATTTTTAGTTCCCACAACTAGATTGTTTTCCAATGTACTACCAAATCTATTTAGACTGAGATTGTATTCCTGCTACTGTACTGTAATGCAATATCAATGGATAGTTTCCCTTGGAACTCACTCCCAAGTAATATGTAGAATGCTGGCATAGTCGAACCTTTTAAAAACATATTTGTTTGAGTTAGCTTATTTTTGAGATGGACTGATTGGCCAGGCAATTGGCTTTTTTGAGTTTTTATTGTTAAGCGCCATGGGATGTTTTGAATGAAGAGTGCTATACAAAAGCAAATTATACTGTATTGTATTGTAAAATAATAAAATAATATCACTGTTTATGAAATATTGCATTGGTATTGTTGCTGTTGTCCCACATCACTGCTAATGGTGCACACAACATTTTTAAATCAGGGGGGAAGAAACCGGTCTGTACAACATTGGTCCACATGAGAAAAATGTAAGATTTTGCAGAGCATATAACAGGGCATGGTTTTGGAACAAGTGGAACACATTTTTAAAATATTTTTTACAGTATAAAACAAAGATTACTCTGACCAACAATTAAGTTGTTTATTGCTAGTTTTATACAGTACATTACCCCTCATCTTTGTGCTTGGCAAATACGGCTTTTACGTTTCTGGAATTGACAAAGGTTCTCTAAACATGTATATCTATGATAATTATGTAGTATTGTTAACTTTTTTTTTCTGACAGGAGGGAGCATGAGCCTAATTTTATAGCTGGTTGCAACTCTAAATAAAAAGATATGGACTTCCACAGTCCAGGATCACAGAGTAAAAGAGCGACTAGAAGTTGGACTCCCATTAAAGATGAATATCTCACCCTACTATATACAGGTAAGTAGCAATAATTCTATCCTGAGGACAACCTCTACAGTGCACAGAAAATGTGTAATGTTCATTTGAACTCCTCACCTATTACTAGAGTGTTACTATTACTAATGCTATTCCAGCCAACACATCACAATCTGCTTTAAAAGTGTTGATACAGGACATCACATTTTTAACGGGTGTAGCACTTTATTGCTTTAAATGCAATTTCCTGGTTTTGCTTGTGGTGACAACTATTACAATACACTAGTCATCGCTGTTCTTCAAAAATAGCTTCTTCCTCTAACACACAGTGTTCCTTATTATATATCCAGTTAAAGTATAGAGCCACTTTAACCAGCCAACACATCTCAAGCACTTGTGATCTACGTGACTTCTGGTAGAGTGGTTTGACTTCAATAAAGATTCAGTCACTTTTGTAATAGGCAGGCAATTACACCTTGTGTGATGTTAGCATTAATAGTAGCATGTGCTCTGAAGTGAATTTATTTAAGAGTTATAATTTATCTGGTTGTGAAGCAAGGGCTTTTGTATCATGGAGTTATATGAAGACACTCAATACATACTGTACAGTACCTAAACCTGTTGGTAAGTTGAGGATTCTTAAAAAAAAAAAAAAAAAAAATGAGGGTATATTTATGATTCTGAAGTTCCAAATGTATATACTGTTATTTATTATTATTATTTATTTCTTAGCTGACGCCCTTATCCAGGGCGACTTACAATTGTTACAAGATATCACATTATTTTTACATACAATTACCCATTTGTACAGTTGGGTTTTTACTGGAGCAATCTAGATAAAGTACCTTGCTCAAGGGTACCACAGCAGTGTCACCACCGGGGATTGAACCCACGACCCTCCAGTCAAGAGTCCAGAGCCCTAACCACTACTCCACACTGCTGCCCCTGTTGATAAACTCCTGCATTCCCCTATGGGAACATCTGTAGACTCATCTCTGCTAAAGTGAGGTGGGATCGAAACTCACCTGTGAGAACTGCGTGGTAATAATACGGTAACTGCACGTTGATATAACTTTCTTATATTGCCTTCAGATAATTACTAGAAGATACAAGGTGCTATAAGTATAATCAAACTTCCTGGTTGTCAATGGTGGCCCTACATTGATGTAACAGTGTTTCTGTTTTTTGTCCAGTCCTGGTGATGTATATTCAGAAGTAGATCTAATTTACTCTGGTTTTAAGAGCAGATTTCATCAATGTATCAATGATGGAAAAGGCAGACACCTGGCTCCAGACTCCTGGAACCTGAATTATGACTGCCTCCAGCCTTTCAGGGTCCTTCCAATGCATTCATGAATAGTTTATGAGATGTATAGATGCTGAACTGCAGCAACCTAATTTGTTTCTTACAAAACAGCAGGAAGTGTCATGTCATGGGCATCAGACACAAACGTACAAGAACATTTTTGGCTGGAAACATAGAAATAATAGCAAAGTATGACTCATTGTCATCTGTGTTCTGTTGAACTACCACAAACTATGACCAATGTTACAAAATGAAATGAGAATTTAGGGGAACAAAGCTGGAACCTATTCTCAAAACTCTTTTCTTCAGCCTTATTTTTTGGAAGAAAAAAGTTAATTATAGAAAAAAAAAGACAATTATAAGAGTGCTTATGAGGCATTGATTTTTAATACTTACATTCAGTTGTTTGGTTCAGTAAAATAAACAGGTATTTTACTCCTTAAACAGAAATACGAGTACATGACAGACTGGGGTAAAACAATTTGAGAATATAGGCCTACCCTTAGAATCTGCTGAGATAAAAAATCAAGATGAGCAGGATATCTTCTTTGTGTGGATAGGGAATAGCAGTAACAGACTCTCAGTGACTTTGGGGTTACTTGCAGCTGACCTTGTTCACTCCTCCAAGGTTTCACTTGTTACTGGGTGTGACAGAGATCGAATTGATTCTGTGTTAGAGCTCCCCCCTGACCTGTGAGGGTGCTGTGTAAAGGGAACAGAGTACCCTGGACTGGTTGGCCAGACAATTCATTCCCAGGGTTCGGTGGAAGTCGGCCATCTAGAAAGGGGGCGGAGCTACGGTACACTAAACCACTGACCCAGAAGGTTAACGGCGTGGCATCCGCGGATTGGAGGAGCGGATGTGCTAGTTAACCAATGGGTCATGTCTGACGGTATAAAAAGGGGACATAGTGATGTGATCTGTTCCTTTATAAAGGGTTATGCAAAAGAACTGACAGGACCCATGTTTGTGTTATAAAGAACGCAAGTGTTTTGTTTGTTTTTGTCAGTCTGTCTATATCGTCTTGTTTATTTAGACTAGGCGGCTAACACGATCCGGAGCTGTCGCCCACGGCCAGCACTAAACCCGAACAACACTTCACTAGTTGTTCGCCATTGTAGCACGTATTATATTGTACTTCACCACAAGCACTAAGAGCACTCACTTTGGACTTGTGATCGTGTGTGTGTCTAATTGTGTGTGTTAGTACTGTGCTTACGATTTACAGGACTGCAACCCTTTTTCACCACTGTGCAATACACATTGTTGTGTATTGCAAGCTCTATATTATTTACTGGCTGGTCATCAGACCATTGGATTATAAACCATTAAAACAAACCATTTCACCCGTACTTTGTTGTCTGTTTGTTCTTGGGAGTACTGCACCAGCACTGCACCTGCTATACATCTGCTCTACTCATTACCACTTTGCCACACTGGGACATAAACTTGAATACTTCTAATATTAAAATTAATTTTATTAGCTCTTTCTTTTCTGCATTTTACCCCAAGAAATGCATTCCTGCAAAACTGCCAAGACGTTTAATGCATTTATTAATCTTTATCTATACTTGCTGTCCCTCAGTCTGCCCCAGAGAACTCATTATAGAAGACCCTATTATAGCTAAGAAAAACTGAAAGGCAACTACTGTATGCTAACTGTAAACCTGGTGGTGCAACCTTAATACACTTATGGGAACATGTTTGCTCCTTGTGCATCATTTATACAGTCGAGACAATCCATGAAAATGTTTGTTAAGTTGTGTATTAGGATGTGTATGTGCAAGTTAAGTAGCGAATATGGATATACAAAAACTGAACTCACACACACTGGCTGAATTACATACATGGTTGATTTAAAAAACATTCTGCTCCAAATGGAGGGGTAATTGCCACACAAAACTGAAATAAATAGATGATAATGCGAATCGTAATTTTTTAATTTATAATATAGCCTTCAGGGAAAATGTCAATGTTTTATAGTGGCTTCTTAATATACGTGGCATGATTTACCTATTTTAGCTTGAACCTAATTATGCACCATGAGTTTTGAAGATAAAGAATATCACAGATAAATATATGTATGACATAATATCATACCATCATTAATCTGGCAAGGATATTGCTACTAAAGCCACAGGGACCGATGTTCTTTAAAAAAGTCTCCATACAACAATGACTATTAACACAGTTTTACATGCTTGGCCCGTGTTCTTGGAAACAGTACACTGATGCACGACAGAGCCCGTAAATGAATCATTCTTCATTGCTTTAACCACATTAGGAAGTTAAGACAACTTCACTCATTGCTGTGCTAATTGTTTAAAACAACTCCATCTTGCATTTCAAAAGGCCAGCAGATAACCGGCACAATTGTGACTTTCTAGACTGTGAATTCATAAAACTGAGCCAAAGTAGCAGGGGCTGTATTCACAAAGCTGACTTAAGTCTGAGACAAAAAAAAGGGCTTAAGTCCGCTTTGCAGACTATGTTATGACCGAGCCTAAGTCCGATTCACAAAGCGATATTCTGGGGGTCTTAACTTAGACCGTGTTTCTGTCATCGCGCAACGTATCTTCACTATCTCCCGCTCACGAGAAAGCTGCTTGCTGCCTGAGGCAAAATTGTCATTTTGGTTACTTCACTGGGATTTAAGGTAAGGAATATAATCAAATCAGAAAATGTGTTGTAAATATATACAATAATGTCAAATATATTGTAAAATATGATTTAATATTTTCTATTAACACATTGTTATACTTTATTTTAAGATTATAAATAGATATGTTGAATTATTTCACAGTGATTTTCACTTAGTAATAGTAAAAAAAAAATTTATATATATATATATATATATATATATATATATATATATATATATATATATATATATATATAAAATTAAATCAAAGCATTTTTAACAAAAAAAAAAAAAAAAGATGATCGTGAACACATATTTCCAGTTCTCTGAGCGTTTTTTATTTTCTAAGGAGCAATCAGCTGCTTTTGAACCGGTGAAAATTATAAGTTTATATAATTATTTTTTAACATCAAACTGATACTGCTGAAATTGCCAAAGTTTTTTCCCAAAATGATCCTACAGCTGTTGCTGCTGCATAGAATCACATGTATGTGCTGCTGTACTGTGTGTCCTTTAATTTACAGTACTGTTTATTTTTACTGAATACAATGTTTTTGTGCTGTGCTAGCTTGCGGCATAAAACAATTTGGTAGCTTTTCTTTTTAATTGTACAGTCTTGTACTGAAAACATTGTTGTATGTTCAAAGAAAATGCTCTAAAATTGGCAATTTAATTTACTGAAATAAGTTTGAGATTTTTTTTTGTATTTTTTTTTTTTACCTGCAACAAAGGTGGAAGAGCATTGCTTCAGTTGGTTGAGGGAGAAAGGTCTGTATGTAAAAGATTTATTAGAGCTTCAATTGACTCCCAAAACAGTATCGACTTCTCAATTCAGTCTTAGCAAAAACTTCCAAAGGGTTTTCCCTGTCTACAAAAACGCGCGTAGGACAATTTTCCACATCTGGATGATCTTCAAATAAATTGTACGGTATCACCTGTTGCTGTCGAGCCATGTTAATTAAAAATAGCTGTGGTCAATAGCAAATTAGGCCATGACCAAAATTCCATTAAGACTTGTTCGTGAATAAGACTCAAGTCCAAACTGATGACTTATGACCAGTCTCAGACTTAAGTCAGCTTTGTGAATACAGCCCCAGAACTCTGTGCTCTTACTAGAAATCAAACCTGGCTAATTTTTGTTGCTCTTGTCATTCAGACCGTAGAGAAGAATTCTCAACACATACCTCTTTGGAGTATTTCTATAAAATTCATTGCCATGATCGTACTCATACCAACCCACCTGCTTTACGTCCTGGCTTCCACTTTAGTTCCTCCATGATTCATAGATTTTAGAAGCCTGTCTCTGTAGTTTAGAAACTGCAATAGAAGTGTCACCGTGTCCAGAATATTTGAGATACTGAGAAAGAGCAGAGCCAAGCCCAAGCTTATACAAATCCAAATAAAGTATTCCCCTGCTAAGACGGGATACTGAGTGATTATTAGCAAACAATGCAAAAAAAAAAAAAAAAAAAAAAAAAAAAAACTGTTTCCGACATTTGTTTGTACAATGCTGGAGCTTGAAATCTTTCTGTGATCAGAAATGGCTATTATACAAATACATTTTCTTAATTGTTCCTGCGATTTTTAAGAAAATAAAAAAATCTATAAGCGTGATTCAGTCCACTGATGTGCAAACTTCTTCACATTCTTGTCAATATACTTGAACCCAACGTTCCTTTGAATTCCTAAGGGAGACAGATGACCACCAGAGGTGCATATATTGGGAACAGTTGTGTTGCTTGTAGCTATTAGGATACAGACATCTCTCTATTAGGAACTGGGCTGAGGCAAGCCACCCATTTCACTTAGGCCTGCTGATAGCCATTAGGACTGTCAGGACCTCACCTACTGCACCAGTGTAAAAAGGAACTGAATCACTGATTCAAAAGTACACAGGCACCACCATTTCCCACAATTCACAGCCCTGTAATGGTTGATTTAATATTTGCTTGAGCAAAACCTTTTGTTGTTTCCCTAACCTTTTAATGCACTTTTACATCTATGGCCAACAATAAGTAAAATATTTATTGGAGGCAATAATTGCATCAGCGTATGAGTGCACTGAAGGCCGTGGAAGTCAAGGCACTCATTCAGCAAGAGAAAGACAAGACAAGGACGCAAGTTACAGGTTTTACATTTTTTTTGTTGCTTTATCATTAGCTTGGCAGTTGGCAGAGCATAGGAATTTCACAGTGCCCTTTCACCTTCACTGGCAGGGTGAATGAAATGCAAGGTAATACAGGTAAAGGGTGTTAGTCAATTGGCAAATAAATTCCTAACACCTTGTCCTTTGCTCAAACTATTATAAGTACAACGTTTTATTTGGGACAAAAACCCCAACAACCCCATCTAGGCACAGTGTGTGGTAGTGGCCTAGAAAGCAGTTTCACCCAGTAAAAGCCATTCATACATAACTCATCCCATGAAAAGTTGTGGAACGTATTATTCCTACCTTAATAACAGCTGGTGTCCAATATAAACATCCTCTACTGCTGACTGACTTTCAGTGTTTCAGAGTTGAAGGTGAAACACTGATAATAACACATACTTTATAGTAACACAAGAGCTTTTCAGATCATGTAAGGCTCACAAAGTAGGGCAATGTAAACATTTATTCAACCTATGGTTAGTTGATTTAAAACTTGGCAGTAGTTAATCATAATATCTAATCAGTACCATGATCATTATATGTCCAAAAATAGAACCCAGCAAGGCTATAAGTAGCTATAATTTGACTGCCTGTATAATATTGACCTTTAGTTACTACATGGGTCACAAAAAAAAAAAAAACATTCTTTGTACTGACACTTAACAGCTTGGTAGGCACGTGTCTATTTGAAGTGTGTGTCAGCCTCATTATCTACCCCTTCTATTGAGCGCTTCCTGTTTGCTCATATCTTTTTTGCCACAGCAATGGGATTGTTTTAAGTTGAGTGCTGGACACTGTTTGGTTCTGTAGCACCCCTTATGGAACAAACATATATTTTTAATATATGGTAGAAAAGTATGATCCTTATACTTTTCATTTATAGAAATTGGCCAATTTTTTACATATTTAAAATATATGGGGTATATTTAAAATATATTTTAGTTTGTAATCTATATATTTATTTTATAATGATTTGCAGAACCCCCAAAATCAATTGGAGTCTAGACCACCACATCCCCTACCCACATGCACAAATATGACTCAATCTTGACGGACTAGGCTTAACTTCTCAGTAAACCCATCACATTTAATTTAACATGACAATGGGTGAATGATCACCATTGCTATAGTTCTAGGCCTCTTCCAAATAGAGACTGCCTATTGCATAGTGCCAAGCTGCATGGTGGTCTTGTGGTTATTCTATTAGGCAACACCGAGATAACTTCTCTGGGAATTCTTACAGCAGAGATAACCTGCAGTCCTTGAGCAACCCAAGGTGATCCTGGAAAAACATCCCTAAATTAGGTAACTGGATACCCATTCCCACAACACCAAGATGTCAAAACTCTTACACAACAACTTGCACAGCACTTTTAACATCTGAGATGCATCTATTCTGAATCAAATATTCCTCTTGTTAGGGTTAGTTAATCACTGCTATCATCATATGCTTCCATTTGCAATTACAATTTAATTTTGTAGATTAAAGATTGCATTTTTTGAATGGACTAAATAAACAAAACTATCTGAAGTACTGTACAAGTATAGTTTTAATATAAATACTTATATGTGGTCTGTGGGGGAACACTAAACACTAAGCTTAGAAAAGACTGGGAACCACTGCCTTACAGTAGTTATGCATCACTGAAGAAGGATGCTCAAGTGCACTGCCATACTGAACATTCAATAGAGAAAAATGTAATTGATTTAAACATTGGATGTAAATATTGCCACTGCGGTTATGGAAATCAAACCTCTAACAATTCATGTGAGTCTCTTTAGTTTATATTGTTCATTCACCAGTATCCACAATGAAGCAGTAGCAGTTAAGGCTTGGGTTTGGTAACCCATTTGATACACAATGTTTGAAGTGAGCCTTGAAGCCAAATAATAGCTCTGTTTGAACACGCTAGATTTAAAGTTGAATGTATCTGCTGCAGGCATGACCTCAGACAATCAAAGTGAAGAGTTAGCAGCAAACTGCCCTGTGGAAAAGAAATCAAAGTCAATCACGTCAAAAAACTTGACGTTATCCTGACTTTTACTGCACGGAATCAAATATTTTTAGGAAGATTTGGCGAGACAATGAATTGAAGGGGGGCAGCTCTCTACAGACAACTTTCAGTCTGGTTTTATATATATATACAGTACTGTGCAAAAGTTGTAGGCAGGTGTGAAAAAATGCTGTAAAGTAAGAATGCTTTCAAAAATAGACATGTTAATAGATTATGTTTATCAATTAACTAAATGCAAAGTGAGTGAACAGAAGAAAAATCTACATCAAATCCATATTTGGTTTGACCACCCTTTGCCTTCAAAACAGCATCAATTCTTCTAGGTACACTTGCACAAAGTCAGTGATTTTGTAGGCATATAGTCAGGTGTATGATTAAACAATTATACCAAACAGGTGCTAATGATCATCAATTCAATATGTAGGTTGAAACACAATCATTAACTGAAACAGAAACAGCTGTGTAGGAGGAATAAAACTGGGTGAGGAACAGCCAAACTCAGCTAACAAGGTGAGGTTGCTGAAGACAGTTTACTATCAAAAGTCATACACCATGGCAAGACTGAGCACAGCAACAAGACACAAGGTAGTTATACTGCATCAGCAAGGTCTCTCCCAGGCAGAAATTTCAAGGCAGACAGGGGTTTCCAGATGTGCTGTCCAAGCTCTTTTGAAGAAGCACAAAGAAACGGGCAACGTTGAGGACCGCAGACGTAGTGGTCGGCCAAGGAAACTTACTGCAGCAGATGAAAGACACATCATGCTTACTTCCCTTTGCAATCGGACGATGTCCAGCAGTGCCATCAGCTCAGAATTGGCAGAAAACAGTGGGACCCTGGTACACCCATCTACTGTCCGGAGAAGTCTGGTCAGAAGTGGCCTTCATGGAAGACTTGCGGCCAAAAAGCCATACCTCCGACGTGGAAACAAGGCCAAGCGACTCAACTATGCACAAAAACACAGGAACTGGGGTGCAGAAAAATGGCAGCAGCTGCTATGGACTGATGAGTCAAAATTTGAAATATTAGGCTGTAGCAGAAGGCAGTTTGTTCCCCGAAGGGCTGGAGAGCGGTACACGAATGAGTGTCTGCAGGCAACAGTGAAGCATGGTGGAGGTTCCTTGCAAGTTTGGGGCTGCATTTCTGCAAATGGAGTTGGGGATTTGGTCAGAATTAATGGTCTCCTCAATGCTGAGAAGTACAGGCAGATACTTATCCATCATGCAATACCATCAGGGAGGCATCTGATTGGCCCCAAATTTATTCTGCAGCATGACAACGACCCCAAACATACAGCAAAAGTCATTAAGAACTATCTTCAGCGTAAAGAAGAACAATGAGTCCTGGAAGTGATGGTATGGCCCCCACAGAGCCCTGATCTCAACATCGAGTCTGTCTTTGATTACATGAAGAGAGAGAAGCAACTGAGGCTGCCTAAATCCACAGAAGAACTGTGGTTAGTCCTCCAAGATGTTTGGGCCAACCTACCTGCCGAGTTCCTTCTAAAACTGTGTGCAAGTGTACCTAGAAGAATTGATGCTGTTTTGAAGGCAAAGGGTGGTCACACCAAATATTGATTTGATGTAGATTTTTCTTCTGTTCACTCACTTTGCATAAATGATAAATATAAACTATTAACATGTCTATTTTTGAAAGCATTCTTACTTTACAGCATTTTTTTCACACCTGCCTAAAACTTTTGCACAGTACTGTATAAGTACTGTAACATAGCAGGGAGGGGTTTAAAATCCTCCCTGCGTAAGACATAAGCGCAGGTACATTATTGTTAGTTTTGTTAATTTTGTTTGGTTTAATTTGGTAATTGTTTTATTGTTTAATTATCCCCTGCACCTGGGTAGTAATTGTAAATTAGGACCAGGTGCAGGGTATAAAAGTAAAGCAGTTAGTTTGCTCAGGGCTGCTGAGGAGAGGGAGGCAGAAAAGGTGCTCTGCTTCCATGTTTTTGTTTGTTTAATGTGTTTGGCAGGTAAACGGCTTAGCCGTCCTGCGAGTGAGTCAGGGACCTGCCTGTCTAGTTACTGCTCTAAAAGGAGCTAGGTGTTTATTTTGTGTTTATTTTTTGTTGTGTTATTAAAAATAGCGCGTCAGTGCAGTTTAAAATCCATTTCTGTGCCTGGGTCAGTGTTTTAAAGGGGCAACGAACCCGAGTGGGTGAGGATCTTTTACAATATATATATATATATATATATATATATATATATATATATATATTGTAACAGCAGCGGGAATGTGAGACAGCAGGGAGGGGGTTAAAGCCTCCCTTTCTCTGCTTCCGTGCAGTCTAAAAAAAAGTAAGTGCTGTGTTAAGCGTGTGTGTTTTGTTGGTGGTCACAGGTAAACGGCTTAGCCGTCCTGCAAGTTAGTCAGGGAACAACCTGTGTAGTCAGCGCTCCAGGACGCAGTTAGGTTTTGTTTTGTGTTTTGTTTATTTTTGTGTTTATCAAAAAAATAGCGCAACCGTGTTTAAAAAAATCCATTTCTGTTGTGCTGGGTCGTAATTTTAAAGGGGCATGAATCCTTGTGTGGCGTGATCTTTTACTATATATATATATATTAATATATATATATATATATATATATATATATATATATAAAAAGCAGCTTCCCCCAAATGGTTAACAGCTGTTTGTTTCTGTTTCCTACAAATAATTGCACAGTACTATATATATATATATATATATATATATATATATATATATATATATATATATATATATAAAATAATTCATGAATAAATGAGTGCTTGTGAATTTAGTACTTAAGCAAGGCAAGGGACAATAATGAGTCAAACTGTGTAATAATGAGTCAAACAACCTGTGTAGTCAGCGCTCCAGGATGGAGTTAGGTTTTGTTTTGTGTTTTGTTTATTTGTGTGTTTACTAAAAAAATGGCGCAACCGCGCTTAAAAAAAATCCATTTCTGTTGTGCTGGGTCGTAATTTTAAAGGGGCATGAATCCTTGTGTGGCGTGATCTTTTACTATATAAAAGCAGCTTCCCCCAAATGGTTAACAGCTGTTTGTTTCTGTTTCCTACAAATAATTCATAACCTTTTCTGGGCTGTATTCAATCTCCAGCCAACTCCCTCCCGACTTTATTCTCCTCTATGGGAATGAATATCCAAGTTTTAACAATAAAAACCACAACAGAAATGTCTCCTTGTTAAATGTTTTATGAGCATTTCATTTTAATTGTCTGCACTGATTCCAAACCAGGAGTTTTCTGAAAGCTTTTTTTCACCAGCGCAATGTTTGCCTCCATTTTGACAAGGGAGAGAACAATAAAAATGATATAAAATTAGTAAAATCAACAGTAATTACTCATATTTAATAATGAACTCTTTGCACACCACTGTTTCACAGTTGACATTATTCATAAGGTTTTACCCATTTTCTTTGATATACTAGTGATGGTAAAAGAAAAATAAGCTTTTCACAAAATAGTCAATAATATAAAATGTTACCTGTTTTCTGCAACGTTACGTGATTTTTTTTTTTTGTTTATTATTGTTTGTGGTTCTTAATATGACTATATTGGCCGCAGAATAAAATTGTAAAATTAAAATCTGTGAATTATTCCCAATCTATAAAATATATGGAAAGGACTGGGAGAAAGATTGAAGTGGTAAATGAATAAACTGACAACATATTTAAAGAGCTATACAATGGCAGCCAATTGCAGGCTTCAGATCCCAACCTAAACTCTGATTTTATTTAAGTTATTACTACTATGTGGAGGTATTTGCTTTTCAGTAAGGTTCCCATAAAATGTATATATTCTATCAGAATGATGTTTAAAAATATACACGTAGGTAGATGGTGAGACATATTTTATTAAAAGATTATATAGTAAAGAAAAACATTAATTATAAGATGTGTTTGGGCAAAATGTCCAAAAATAACCACCATCAAAATCACTCTATATTAGTCCTACTTTGTATACAAATATTTACAATTTGTAACATGCCGGAACAAATTCTGCATTATAAAATGGTTCCACAAGTTTTTAATATTAAAATATGTTTTTTTTTGTTTCCCCATTACAAACAGCCTTGTAAAGGATGTGAAAGAAGACACCAAGTGAGGTCAAACTCAAGCATGCTTAACTTTCATTCAGATCAGCAGCAGTCTGCCACATAAGAATCCTACATAGTCCTCGAGCGAAAGAAAGTACTTTACTTATTAAACTTTGAGCCTGTCTATTATCATTACATCATCATGAATAAAAAGTCATATTTACAGCAGACCCTGTCTAGACACTCAGAGCTCCTGAGTGGGGGCCCATTTAAAGTGCAGCACCCATGAACATAAAAGAGCAACACCCTCGGAAAGAACGAAATGAGCAATAAATCTTTGGAAAGGAATCGGATGGTCAACGCAGAGCAAAAAATTACATCATGAATGACTCGCTGAGGTTCATAAACATTGGCTTGTGGCATGACTTGAACAACATGGGAATATTTTAATCTTAATTTTGTTCTCAGAGAACACAGATAAGGTCAATATTACTCAAATATGCTGCACAGCTGTATTTGTTCTTGGTTCTTCAGGTTACCCTCAAACCAAAAAAAATAACAAACAACAACAACAAAGCTCCAGTCACTGCAAGATTGTCTTCACAGGTTTGTGGTTAGTCACGACAAAGTTGGAAGACCCAGTAAATGTAAAATGACTAGTCTATACCATGCTGGTCAATATATCTTCTGGTGAACAAATTTGTAGCTTAAAGCCAAATCACTACTAATTCTATTTGAAGGTTCTGCGAAGTACGTGGTGGTGGTGGTGGTGGTGGTGGTGGTGGTGGTGGGGAGGGGGGGTGTTACTTGACCGTTCCGCAACAACTAATTCCTCTAAAATTCTTCTCTTCAGTGAAGTCTGTTTTTCAGAACGTTTGCAATTGTTCCTAATGAAGCCTCAGTAGTTTATAATCTGTGAGTGTGATTATAAAGACCTTATCTGTGGGTGTGATTATTGAAGAAGACATTTTGTGACCTTGAAAGGCACTAAATCAATGCTCCATTTGGTCTCAAAAGTGTGCTTAAAATCCCAGTTATTCCTAATATTTTAGGAAGATTTTGTAGATCAACCAGCACTTCCCTTAGTTCTTCATTTGTAGGGTGGGAGGAGGATTTGTTTGAGGATTTAAATGGGCTACCCACTGTATAATATCTTCAATTAATAAAAGACACTTAATGCCAAACAAAGCAATGGGCACGCCAAAGTAGACTTTGTAATTCTATGAATCATGCCTTGCGGTCCCAGCGTGGTGTTAAAAGTACTGCCATGGAAATCTCTGGCAAAAACGATGGAATGGAAAAATAATTATGTGCAAAACTGTTAACCGCCACTCAGCTGCTGGGGGTGAGCAAGCCTTCTGAATCAAGGCTGGAGGTCTGCAGGATGCAAGGTCCAGCTTTCACCTGACTCTTCTAATTAAGAAGACGTAAGCTGAGGAATTAATACAAAAATTGTATTTCTACAGCTGTGGTTCAAAAAATTTTCCAAGATACTCTCACAACAACATATGTATTCTCACTACAAAATACAAGTATCAGTGCTTTAGATATTGTAGGCCAGCACAATTTGGAATAAAAAATTATTTTCAATTTAAAAAACAGAATATAAGCCCAAAAATAGAAGAGGGGGGCTGGGATATGACACAATGGTGTCTACATATCCCAGCTATAACACCTTGTATTGGTGCTTGCATGCAAGCAGCATTTTTATATACTGTATGTATATATATATATATATATATTGTAACATAGCAGGGAGGGGGTTAAAATCCTCCCTGCATAAGGCACGTGCGCAGGCACATTATTGTTAGTTTTGTTAATTTTTTTGTTTGGTTTAATTTGGTAATTGTTTTATTGTTTAATTATCCCCTGCACCTGGGTAGTAATTGTAAATTAGGACCAGGTGCAGGGTATAAAAGTAAAGCAGTTAGTTTGCTCAGGGCTGCTGAGGAGAGGGAGGCAGAAAAGGTGCTCTGCTTCCAAGCAGTCGTAAAGTGTGGAAACCCTGTGTGTTTTTGTTTGTTTAATGTGTTTGGCAGGTAAACGGCTTAGCCATCCTGCGAGTGAGTCAAGGACCTGCCTGTCTAGTTACTGCTCTAAAAGGAGCTAGGTGTTTATTTTGTGTTTATTTTTTGTTGTGTTATTAAAAATAGCGCGTCAGCGCAGTTTAAAAATCCATTTCTGTGCCTGGGTCAGTGTTTTAAAGGGGCAACGAACCAGAGTGGGTGAGGATCTTTTACAATATATATATATATTGTAACAGCAGCGGGAATGTGAGAGAGCAGGGAGGGGGTTAAAGCCTCCCTGAAGAGAAAGAAATGCACCTTTATTGTTTAATTGTTTTGTTTTTCTGTTAATTAGTTTTTGTTTATTGTTTTATTGTTTAATTTAACTGTTTTATTATTTAATTATCCTTGCACCTGTGCAGTAATTAGTAATTGAGACCAGGGCAGGGTATAAGAGAGGATCAGTTAATCTGATCGGGGCTGCTGAGTAGAAGGAGGCAGATAAGGTGCTCTGCTTCCGTGCAGTCTAAAAAAAAAGTAAGTGCTGTGTTAAGCGTGTGTGTTTTGTTGGTGGTCACAGGTAAACGGCTTAGCCGTCCTGCAAGTTAGTCAGGGAACAACCTGTGTAGTCAGCGCTCCAGGACGGAGTTAGGTTTTGTTTTGTGTTTTGTTTATTTGTGTGTTTATTAAAAAAATAGCGCTTAAAAAAATCCATTTCTGTTGTGCTGGGTCGTAATTTTAAAGGGGCATGAATCCTTGTGTGGCGTGATCTTTTACTATATATATATATATATATATATATATATATATATATATATAAAAGCAGCTTCCCCCAAATGGTTAACAGCTGTTTGTTTCTGTTTCCTACAAATAATTGCACAGTACTATATATAAAATAATTCATGAATAAATGAGTGCTTGTGAATTTAGTACTTAAGCAAGGCAAGGGACAATAATGAGTCAAACTGTCATTTTTATGGTAATCATTTTGAATTAGACAAATAAGACCTCAGAGGTACTTCAAAAAGTGAAGTAGTGGTTAGGGCTCTGGACTCTTGACCGGAGGGTCGTGGGTTCAATCCTAGGTGGGCAACTGCTGCTGTACCCTTAAGCAAGGTACTTTACCTAGATTGCTCCAGTAAAAACCCAACTGTAAATGGATAACTGTATGTGAAAATAATGTGATATCTTGTAACAATTGTAAGTCACCCTGGATAAGGGTGTCTGCTAAGAAATAAATAATAGTAATAGTTTCAATATATTTGTTACCACAAATTTCAGTTATAAACAAACCAAAATGACAGATCCCCCCCCCCCCCCCCCAAAGCATTACAAAAAAGTGTTCACTCCTTTAGCAAACAGAAATTAACCGTACCCACATTCCCTTGATCATAAACCACATGGCAATGCACTGTAGGTTAGGAGAGGAGCTAGAACTCTTAAAATAACAGTAACTGGAAAATAAGTCTTTACTCCATCCTGAAATATCATCCCATGTTGCCTAGGTTACGTGTCCAATTGAAACTTCTAACAAAAGTTTCTTGCCATCATAAATGGCAGCCAAGTGAATCCCTATTCATGATTCACAGTTTGATGGAAGCTATAATTCCTCGACAGAAATAGTTTAGGCCCAACTACAGTATCTGAAGCTGGCAGGAAGTAAATAGGAACTTTGATCTCAGGGATCTATCGTTAATTTGTCTGACAGACTAAACTTGTCAAGCAAAGAGTGGTGTGCAGCAGAACAGCCAGTCAAAACGACAACCTTTAAAGACCTGCACCTATCTGGAAATTGGCTTCTAGTAAAATTCCAAACATCTGTGCACTTCTAATGATTTCAATGTGTATTAACCTTCCTACTACATCATTTTCTACTAAATATATACTCTAGAACTGAATGTGCTGGAAGAATTAAGGATGATGGCAATTTTCCCTATAAAGTTTCTTAGGATAGCTGGGATATGCTCTTTATCCTACCATGTAACTATTTAAAAATGTTGCATCACAATTTCAATTACTAAAGCAAGGTTATTTTTCTGTTTGTTAAAGAACAGAATATAGGTATATTGGCATTTTTTTTGCCACCCACAGAAAAAACATGTGCTACTCCAATACTGCTAAACACACATCTCTTTTACCTGTACATAAAGTAATGCAGCATAATTAGTCAATGTAAGCCAATTTGCGAGGTATTGTACTCTTTGCTTATTTGTATGTATATCTCCATATATTAATAGGAGCAAAACAGTTCAATATTCTACACGTGAAGTATGGGAGCGGTGCGCTCCCTGCCCAAGAGAAGTGGGGGGGGGGCGGCGCTCCCCCGCGACCCACCAGCACTACACCCCTGCTTCTATTTGTTTTTACTTTGACTTTAATTAAAATATTTACATTCGAAAGCAAACTTGTTTTGAAATGTTTGGCCTACTAAACAAAGTGATAACTAAAACTGGGCAATGTAATGTTTGTGTTTGTTTCCGTTTGAAATATTTATAATACAGAATCTGACATTGGCCGGTCACTATAGTTCAAAGCAAGGGTGTTATTCTGTACTTTCTAAAAAACCTTCTCTTCCCTATTTAAGCTCAATAAGACAGCTTTAGCAAACATGAACTGCTACAAGGCTCCCCAAAGTTGAAGGCCACTCAAATAAGGAAGGGATGTATAGCCTTGTTCAAGCTAGCCTGCACTTATATTTGCCTCTTGTATTTCAAATATTTTCATCTGAGCACTTGCAGATGCACTATATCAGTCCTTTTTAATATTTTTATTCATATCCATTCTTATTCATCATTGTTTTACATAGACCGAGTGAAAAGGACTGTTAATTCACTTCAGGTTTACTTCCAGTTCACAGTAAATGTTCAATTTGAACTGAATAAAAATGACCTAATTTAAAATACAACTTCTTTGTAACATGCATAAGTAACAAAAACAAAAAAAGGATTAATAAAAAAAGGCTTCTTGTCTAAACATTTGTCCTATTCTATTACACGTACTAAGCTTCTTTTTAGTATGACTGCATATCTTATGACTGAATGTTGAAAAGTTATGGATCAACCGCTGGTAAAGGTTACAAAGCGTGATTTCACTGAGCCCCAGTACTAGCACTAGTACTTCAGGTCAAGACTGATATTGGCAGTGTTTCATTGAGTTTGCATGGTGCTTAACAGACTGATAGTCAGTGGTATCAGCCTTTAGCATTTATGAATATTAAATTCACAAAATTGTACTTAAAAAAAATCACAGCTGAAGCCAACTGCAACTCAACTGCCTTTGCAAAAAACAAAAAACTAAAATAAACAAAAAAGAACATACAGTGCTGTGAAAAAGTGCTGTTCTATAATATTAGGCCACAGAGCACTAATTTCCCAGATAAACTCCAAAGTCAATCCGAGTTTTGCTTGTAAGTAGTTACACAGGAATACCATGTTGATGTAACTTACATTGGGTATTTGCCAGGTCTTTTTTTTTTTTTTCTTTTTTGTTCACATCAGCTGTTTCTAATTTGGGCAACACTCAAACAGCTCACTTTTATAGTCAGATCCACCAAGTTCGATTTAACAAATACACTTGGCAGCTGATGGTAGACAACTGGAACCAAGCGGATGGCTGCAACAGAAAGCTATTGGTGCATACTATGCAATGCAGCGCCATGTTCCAATTGTACTTAGAAACTACTTATAGGTCTTCATCTGTCAAAATGATACAAGGGTTTGCAGCAGACCTTCTTCCAGCTGCATAAACTGCTTAAAGCTCATTGGAGAACACCCTCCTGACGTTTATAATTGTTTCTCTACTTACTATTTTGCTACCTTCTGTGTACTTGCTATTCCTGCAAATTTCTAATTTATACACAAATAGCTACTAATGTGTTAATTTAGTTGAGAGACAATGCCACTGGCTACAGTTAGACACAGTACCAACAAACTCCATGCAAGACTGGGCCTCTCTCGGGCAGAACTAGCCAAGTGTGCCAAGGTGGTGCAAAAGTCTAATTCATAGAAAGGACATATAAATGATAGGTAAATCACTATTCATGGATAGAATAATCAGTTGACTATGGATTGTATAACGTATTTTTCCCCTTGGAGCACAGGTTATATAATCTGGCATTTGCCTCGCTAATACAACACCCTGTATCATGTGTGGGTGTGCAGCTGGAGCTTGTGGACTTTTAGCTAAAACATTAAAAACTGGCATGTCTGCTGTGAACATTAAAAAATAAATAATGACAAAAGAGGAGATATTGTTGCATGTTGGCACTAATTTGTCATTCACAGAACAGAAAGAAGAGCAGAATTCTGAGAGGGGACCTGCCACTGTGTGGCACTGCAATGAAAACTGGAGCTATAATGATTCAATTATGATTTAGAGGGGAGGCCTATTACCCACTTTTTGCCATTTTTAGAAACACACACTCTACCCTTAACAACCAACATAAACACCACCACAATAGTTATAACCCTATAAAATGTTCTTAAACAAAGCCATGCAGAACACGACCGTCAATACAGTTATTATAAGCAAAATGTCAGCTTCCTCTTAATTTTTTTTTTTTTTAAAGCAGAAATGGCTCCTTTTATGCTCTTTCTGTGCCTGCCAAACTGGAAGTGAATTTGTATCAGATTCTAATTTTAAATTGTACTTATTCAGCTCTTCTGCATTATTGGAAGAACAGTCCAGCCACCTGTTTGCAATTAAGTGCTGTCGTGTGGGGATAAAGATAGTGCCATTTCTTTTGGCATACACCCTGAAAACTAAAATACATACATACTGTAGCTAGATTATTTTCAAAATTTGGCAGACATCCATGCTCCTTTATCTACTGCATTTCTCACATGGGTTAATATGCATAGGGATTGAACATCTAAGCATTTGTGCAATATGAGAAGAAAAATCTGTTTTATCAGTATTTTGAAAGATAACAAAACAATTTAATAGCTCTGGAAACTGAAATCCACTATGTTATGTATATGAGGGTAGCAGTGTAGAGTAGTGGTTAGGGCTCTGGACTCTTGACTCTTGACCGGAGGGTCGTGGGTTCAAATCCCGGTGGGGACACTGCTGCTGTACCCTTGAGCAAGGTACTTTACCTAGATTGCTCCAGTAAAGACCCAACTGTATAAATGGGTAATTGTATGTAAAAATAATGTGATATCTTGTAACAATTGTAAGTCGCCCTGGATAAGGGCGTCAGCTAAGAAATAAATAATAATAATAATAATAATAATAATAATAATATGTTCAAAGGTGCCAGTTAGTGCCCTTGCTGTATGTTACTGGATAAGAACCAGTAAATGTTAGTATCAGCCAACACAGTTACAAATACTACATTTCTCACTTTAACAGTAATACAAACACCAAAAGGAACTGGTTTCAGATCATCAACAGAACTCGTTATGCAAAAGCCCACGGAAGCAATCATGTAGTGTTGGGATGCTTTTAGTGTATTGATAGTTAATTTCTATTGCAGTAGACTCTTGCTAATCTGAACCAGTTGGAACCGGACGCTGTTCAGATTAGTGATTTTTACACATGGCTAATAACCTGTACCATGTTTGTCCAGTGGTTCTTTTATGTTTTGATACTTTAATACATTGCATGTTTTACATACTTGTCATTAGATTATGATATTGAAGTTTGGTTTCAATAGCTGCTATCAGCATACATTTTCTTGTGATAGTTCAGACTATAGATCAGTTTGGGGTTCAATTACCTAGTCTATAGTAGCTATTAATTATTACTTCAAAATACTAGTTTTATTATCGTATTAGCTGATAATCCATTATTTGCATTATTTGATAATTCATTGTATTATGGACCGAAGTTAATGTCATAAACAGTAAGAGTAAAGGGAAATATAAAAGAGACATAAATAGTGTAATTATATATATATATTTTTTTTTTTAATTAGTAAATTAAATAAGAAGTTGTGTCTTAATAATACACTAATATAGAACATTGTACATATGGACCCATAATCCAAAATAATAATAATAATAATATATTGTTATTATTAATAACATTTTCTCTTAAGTCTCTTGCATTAAAGACAAGACCCTGACAACTTTCAGTACTGTGGGCAGCAAGAGTGGAGGCAGACTAACATTTTTGGGTTTCGCAGCTCGGCCATTGAAAATAACTTGTAGCACTAATTGGAAAATGTTTGTATTCTGATTGGTTGCCCTTATGTTGCATAAACTACTGATTGGCTGTACAGACTTCTGAAATCCAAAATACAGTACAGGGTGCTAGCAGAGGTTAGGTTGGCTTGGGATTTCCAGTCAATTGTCGCATAACACTGCCATCAGGCATTTCAGGTTAACCAGTCAAAGAAGAGTTAAAGAAGTAACCGAAATAAGGAGCACCTGTCTGTAGTGGTCACTCTGATCAGTTCCTGTACATTCATATTTCTCAGGTAACATGACCTGTCAGACACTTTCAGACAGTCCATTGAGCAGGTTTTGATTTGGTATATTACAAGATTTTGCTCATGTGGAATTTTACATTACAGGTCAGATTTCGTTCACTTTTGTTCAGCCATCGTCAGCACTATAAAAAAACGTTTGAATGACATCTCAGATCTCTCTACCAATGTTATAACATAGCCATTTCTCCCAGAAAAACAGTAAACTTCCTGGGTCTCCTGTTGACTTTGGCAGCTAGCTGCAGTTGTCAATGAAAACAGAAGTTTGGGCAGAGTTGAAAATTACATTTTGTAATATGATAGATAACATCCAAAATGTCAGTAGACACTGCATTCCAAGTAATACAAAAAAGCTTGGTCAGGCAATGTGCTACTAAAATGTGCTAACATTTTGGCATTGATGCTGGCAGCAGTGTGGTAAAGGGACACGTTTTCCTTGAACTGGTGCTCCAGGCAACCAATCAGATGATTTATACCCACCTGTATGACAAAAAAACAAAGTACTGCAATGTGGTTGTGTAACGATACAGATGGATGAATGGGTTGTTAGATTTACATAAAGAATATGGTCACAAATAAGAGATGGTATAGTGTATGGCTCATAGTAAAACTAAAACGAAACTTTTAATAAAGATTAGACTTTTAAAAAAGATTTCATTTCATTAGTCTCTTTGTCAATGAAGTTGCTCAAAATTGGTTTAGTTCTCGTTAAAAAAAAAGTAATTGGATCAATACTTTTCTTTTTTGTACTACTGAATATTTTATGATTTAGTTATGCGAGTGTTCATCCAAAACTAATAAGCTTTTGCTGTGTGTTGTTAGTATATCATTCTTCCTGCATTTTGTTCATAGTTCCTTAACTCAGAAACCAAAATTAATTGCATCTCAGTTCATTATCAGTTTGGAAAAAAAACACACACAAAATGTACACAAACCTCAAATAGTGTACACACAACCGTAGGGTACAATGTAAGACACCCATTGCACAGCAGTTTGAGCTATTTCCAGCTTTTAGTGTGCGTTTAATTAGATACACCATTTTTTGCAGGTATTTTATCATTAAGACTCAAAGGAAAACCTAGAACGACTAAAACTGCTGTGCAACGGGTGTCCTATACCCAGCACACTTAAAATGAATGTAGTCATTAAACTTCATAAGGGAAGGCTAAAGGCTTCTAAGGTTTAGTCTTGCGAAGAACTACCCCAAAAATGTACTTTAATTTTTGGCAATGACATGCTCAAGTCAGCCTTGGCAAGATATTCTGCCGAGGCAATATTGCCAAATGGAATAGGAAAAATAGATGATGTAAAGCAATACAATATAGCAGTTTCTATAGAAATTGAAGCATCTCTGTCTTTTTGTTGGCACTGGCTGACACAGACACAAACTGAACTAACGCTATATCTTAAAAGCATATCTCCTTTAAAGTCCAACTATCTTTTATTAATCTTTGGAATAAACATCCACTAGCTTGGACTGAAGCAGCCTGAACTTTTCCAATACAATTAAGCAACTCTGTAATCAACCACGACACAAGGAAGTGAGATATTCTATGTAAGGAGACTTTGTTTCCTCCATTCCAGCAGGTTCCAGTCATGGAGAAAGACCAAAGAAAGAAAATAACGATTTGTAATTATTATAATGTAATGACATGTGAAAACTTTGGATGAACATGACATTTCTTTTCTGTAATTATGCTTTTATCTACTTTAGCAAAAGGTATTTCATTTCTTTATTCTCACTCAAAATATGTTTGCTGCTTTTAATATGGGCCCTGTTCATGTGATGAGGAAGTGAAACTATTAAAATCATAGTTCTAAAAAAGGGCCTGATGCAATCATCTTATTTATTTATCCTCTGAAACTGTGTGGAGAACCAACCTTTTCAAAATGGGTACTTATTCAAATGTGAAACATGTTGTTTCGAGAACAGTGGTCAGTAATACTTTAAGGATGATACAGCAATATTGGCGAAGAAAAGTGAATAAGATGAACAGCATAACAAAGAATTTAGGGAAGTTTTGCAATTATAAACAATTAAAGAAGAGTCTTACGATGCAGAATTAGTGGCCGAGATACAAAAAGCAGGGAAATACAGGGTTGGAAAGAAAATTTACCTGCAATATGCAGCACAGACTTCAATGTAAATGAGCTCACATGACACAGATTCCATTTGTGTAACAAATGAATCTGCCACGTATTTATTGTACATAAAAGCTACACCCTTCAATGCCATGACCTGAAGAGCAGGAAGTAATAAGGCACAAGGAATTTAAACAATTAGAAATTATACATGTACAGTGTGGTACCTGAAAAAATCTGCAATAATTAAAAAAAAAAAAAAAAAAAAATGAAAAAAAAAAAATGTAAAGAACAAAAAGAACCTTCAGCACAGTAAAGGGATCAGTGGTCCTGAAGCTAATCCTAATATGGCTAGGTTAGCCCTCCTGTTCTACTACTATGGGGCTCCTATTGTGTAGCTCTTCCTTCCCAGTCACAGAGGGAAGCTTTCCCCATAAGCTAGCCAAGCTGAGATCTGAATAATTGCTGTATGCCAAGCCCTGCAGGGGACTGGAACTCTAATCATAGCATAGAGGTTATTGTTTCAGTGGCATCACTACAAAAAGAGGCATGCACAGACATTTCTAATCAATGTAAAACATATAGGGCATGTAAAAGTCAACATGTATGTATGTCCTCAATGCTATACGAACAGGCATGAAATAAAGCAGGCTCTTACAGGCCATATTTTACTACAAAGCTCTCAAAACTTAAGATGCTTAGAAAAACACACAAATCCCTGTGGATTATTCAAGGAAGTTCTGAAGGTTTGGCCAAAAAGGCCAAAAAACATTACTTAAGATCATACAACAGGGCTATAAAAGATACCGGATGAAGAATAATAATGAAATGAAAGGGATTGGATACCATGTAGGAGCAATTTCAACTTTTTATCTACAGAGTTGTCTTTCTTCCAAACTGAAGCATCAAACAGCAAAGAACCAAAAGATATTCCAAGAGGAAAAACAAACTGGACCACTTTTAAAACCTTGAGCTGCTGCATCCCTTTAATGCTCTTTACTAAGCAAGAATGAGGAGGAAGCACTTAGCAGTACAGTATTTTAAAATGGCTGAGGTGGTGCAAATGAAAAAAGCACCACAGTATGTTTAATTACATCCAGCAGTGTTGCAACTTTCATTTTAGAAATGCCAGCTAATGTTTCTGCTGCTGTTCACAGTGATTACATTCACTGTGACTCGACAGTGAATGTAGTCTAAACAGAAACAGAAGCTATTCACAGAAGACGTCTGCAGCTTGTAGAGTCCAAATCCTTCATAATCAGCCATTTTTTTTGTAAACGGTAAGTCAGCAGTTTGGGGAACTGTTGCATTTCTCCCCTAAGGCTGTGACCAGTGCCACTCTAAATAATCAATGACTTCCCTCTCCAGAATAATTGATTAGTCACCATGCTCTATGTTACAGTGTGTCGGTGTGTGTTGTCTGAAACAGGCTTCACGTTTGCAGTAAAAGCTGATATAGCAATATCCAGTGGTGTATCCTGTCTAGGAAGAAGGCTAGCTAACAATTAAAAAAATTGATTTCTTGTGACAAGTTATTTCTGTGATGTCAGAATGACCTACAACTGCTGACCACATGTTAACAGAGTTATGTAAGTTAAACATGCAGCCTATAACACAAAGTAAGTCATAAGAAGGGGGATGCTCATTTCAAGATGAACTGCCCCTTAAATGTCTTATTTCCAAGTAACACTATATACCTTTGTATTCCTTCTGAAATTTAACATTGTTTCCAAAGGTTTATTTTAAATCTTGTGATGAAAAGCTAATTTGTAAGTCAGAAAAAAGGGGCACACTTTTTAAATGCCCCAGGAAGCCTTTACAACCTACTGTATAAGGGAATATAGCTTTAAACAAGTTTTAAGTATACATAAGCTGCAGGCTGTTTTCAAAACATGTTTAGTTGATTTGGAGTAAACGTCTGGTGTTTAAATCTTCGTTTCTTTTTGCATTTCAACCTATAATCAAGTTCTCTTCTGCAATCCCGAGTTCTGTTGATTCAATATTTATGCTCAAAATATTATCCACTTCTTTAGTTGCAGATCTTTATCAACAGAAATTTACTCAAGATAATAAGATTTTTTTTTTTTTTTTTAAATATCACCTTTGGACTTCTTTTCAATACTGCATCTAAAATCATAACAGAAGCTAAATAATTTTAAGGTGGCAGCTGATACCTACTTAAGTCATATGAAAATGTCACACATTTTGTGTAATTAATTCATTTGTTTATTCCAGAGTTCTGCAAATAAGTAGTTTATCTGTCTGTCAATGTGGAAGCACATGTATGCCTGGGGGTCACTGTGTCCTTTCCTGATTTTTTTTAAGAACTCTGATAAAAGGGGAAATGTGAAGCATGCAGTTCTTGTACAGTTTAATTAATTCTGTTACAAGTATTTCCAGACTGCAGCCTCTTGCATGTGCAGCTTTCCTGAATAACACATGAATGCTGCCATCTGCTGCCTCCACACAGTTACTGCAGATCTGTACCTTCCTAGGGTCAATGTATTTCACTTCCCTTGGATCCCATATACTTCCAGGGTCCCAGACTAATTAATTCTTTAAAAGTCATACTTTGTGTAATAATTAAAACATTTCAATTTTGTATATCACATTTTAAAGAATATAATAACATTTATTTTTTTCTTTTTTTACATTCAAGGCAATGCTGTGGCCATGTTCTTTACATAAACATTACAGACTAGGTTATACATTAAATTCCTCCTCTGTATCGAGCTATTGAGAAAAAAAATCATGCACTTGATATGCCTACAAGATGATTAAGACTAAAATAATCTTACAGGAGTTTACCAAAAAAGGTCACAGATCATCTTTCAAAATCTATGAAGTAAACACAGGTTTCCTCATTTTCTTGTGTTTTATGTTTTTAAATATTTCCTGCACAGCTAAATGCATTATGCATATATGCTTGTCAATACTTTACTAACAGAGCATTGGCAGTAAATTATACTGCATTAACACAGATGGAAATAAGACTCCCATTGCATAGCAGTTTGATCCATTCCTGGTTTTACTAGGAGTTTAATAAGACACACCTAAACTTGTTACACACATACTGTGGCTAATCAAGCTTTTGTTAAAAATTTGAATGGGTGAAACTGCTATGTAATATGAGTCTTATTACCATCCTTGATTAATCTACCTCTACTCTACAAAGAGCTTTTCTGGGGATTTGTTTGGTATTCATTAGTGTACTTACTTCACGTCTTGTTTACGTTTCAACTCATTTTAACAACATTTCCACTCTGTAGTTGATTCTTGCTAAATTTTATTACCAAAAGCAGAAAATATCACACCCTGAATTTATCACACTTTTGAAGTGACAGAACAAACAAACTCTTATTACTTTTTTAAATTGCAAAATGAAAACATGAAATAAAAAATAAAGGTTGACTCTTTGCAGGTATTGTAGTAGGTCACCAAATAAGATAGTGGCACTTTACTACAGGCACCAACACATTCTGGAACCTGCTGGAGTTGCCATGGCATCTGCAGAAGCCGTCAGGAGCAGTTTGGAATCTGTAAACGTGGTATTATTGTGCATCTGAATCAGACCCCATCCCAGGAACACCAAGACATATATTCAGTTTCATCAGCTGGGTATTTAAAGCTACATTTCCTGCACAGTCAAGTTAAATTTTATAAGGAAGTACAATTCAAATTCTGTTCAGTTCTTCTGTACACTTACTGGCCTGTTTGTAAAGTTTCTTTACATTTAAGTAGATTCAGCTACAATGTAAAATGTTCTCCCATTTAAACCAAAACAGCCAAGCATGCAGCAGTGGGAGGTTATATATTTTCAAGCTCTGTAAATGGTTGATGTGAAGATGTCTGTTGCAAAGATACATCAGCAACACTGCCATCTGTTAAGGGCAAAAGAAACCCTCCACTTCAGCCAGTTTCACTAAAAAGGTTTCAGCATTGATATGGTTCCATTGGATATAGTACTGTCTGATAACACATAATATATTTGGAAACTGGGTACAGGTAATTTAATTTGGTATTGATCTCTTTAAGTACCGCCTGGGCTGCAGAATAACCACGGTCTCCATGCTAACAGTGTTCCCTTCTTCCCCAGTAGGGCTTATTATTTTCAGCTGCTAACTCAGGTTTGTATGGGGTTTTTTTGTTTTGTTTTTTTCTACTCCTCACTGAGATCTACCCTTTAAAATGGTATTATTCACAGGCAATAACCACAATTCTGTACAACATTTTTGCATTTGTCATCAATCTGTTTTACAGGTTACAGTATTTTTACTACAAGTCTTGGCATGGTGCCTGAGCCCACAATTTCCCATTCCAAACATTAAGCACCAAGCAATTAGGAGAGTGACTTTACAATTGCCAATATCTGTTCTCTGTATCCATAGAAAACATGGCTCCTACTGTACGTTAACCAGTAGCATATTTAGTTGGTAGATACATGCTGTACTAGTGTAATATACAATGATATTACTTCCTTTAGGGGTCGGGTATTAATCCAAAACAGAGCAAAAAAAAAATCCACTCTGATCCCACCAGGCGATATTATTTTAAGGGTTTAACATTAATTTATTTCCTTCATTTTTCTAATAGTGTATAAAAACGCTCCCAAGCTGTTCAAATGATAAAAAAAAAAAAAAAAAAAATCTCTGTTTTACTAGGGGTGGGCACCAGTATAGATATTTTGATAGGCTATCGATACCGTTAATAGTTTCTATATTGCAATATCGTGGCATTAAAAAAAAAAAACCACACGTACCCTCACAGACACACTTTTTATTGCTAATACTGCTGATTTTATATTAAGATACAAAAAACCCTATGCATACCAATCATTGTCAGTCTTGTATACAAACACCACACATTAAAGTATTATTTAACCATTTTATTCCATTGATTGGCATTTAGGTACCAAACGCTATTTGCATGCTGCATTATTCTGAGATATGCACATGCATCAGCAGTTCATTGTATTTTGTCTGTGTGATTACTTATGCTATTAATGTATTTATTATAACTTAGATGCACTTTTAAAACATCAAAACACATCAAAATAATGGAAGATTCAGCATGACACTGTACTTAATACATTGCCTAGAAAATCTGTAGGCCCTATAGAAATATTTCGGTTTTGAGGTGGCTGATGATGGAATAGTAAAACAATATAACAAGACCTTGTTTTTCTCCATGGATATTGTGAAGCAAAAGCACCACTAAATTAAAATAAGTTATTGCTTTTCATCTGTAAATATCTGTTAACTTATATGTTTCATATTGCAATTGTGTTATTGTATGTCTGTGTTTTGAAAGACTTCGATATTATCGATATCTAAATAGGTGCACGATATCGATATACAATTTTCATATTGTTGCCCACCCCTAGTAATTACCCCTATATAAAATAGACCATAATATTTTACTATATCTATATATGTGTAACTTCAAGGTGGGAAAGAGACACTATGATAAGCTATTATCTAGGTATATGCAAAAATGTAACATACAGACAGACGGATGAACAGACAGGCAGACACCTCCCTTATATCTCCAGAATCTGATACACTCAATAACTTAAACTAAGTAATGTTAATACCAAGTACACACAATACTGTAGAGCTATTTAAACAGTTTCAGGATCATCCTGGCTACCAATAGTAGCTCTAGACCCTATTTACAGTGCTATGGCAGGTGTTGCAATTTATTTATTTTAACCCTCACACGAATAAAAATAAAAGGCATATATTTTCCTTCTCTCGTTCTCCAATTTCAATGCCATATATTTGCCTGTAGTGAATGACTCGTCTCAACTTCTGTATTTAAAAACTCTATACACCCCAGGGGTTTTGACTTTCGACTCAAATTTCCATATCACTCCTTTAGGACTAGCTGTTTTCCATTTCAAGTTTTGTAGTTTTGTACAGAGAATACCAATAGGGTGCTTACTACAGAAAGTCAGAATTAACTAGACAGCTAGGGACCAATTTAGCTGGCTGCTGATTTAGAAGGCTGCTGTCTCTCTTCCTGGCCACATCAGCACTCCCCAGTAAGAGGTATGAGAGATAGCAGCTTCAGCTGGTTCCAATATCAATACTTTTTTTTTCAAACCAATTATGATTTATCTACCGTTTCAGACAAGTGCTTGCCTAACCAGAGAACTCATTGTAGACATATTGACCGTTGTTTAATGTTTACTGTGGAATACATTCTTGTTAAAAAAATTCACTGTATTTTTTTTAATTTTTTTCTTTTTATAAAATATCCATTTGTTTAAAGTTAGAAGTTCTGAAATCATTTTAAATCTCTCCAAGAAGTCACATGACTGTACTATACAGACACAGGTCAGAGATCAGTGAATGTCACAAACTTTGCCCAATAAGTTTCTATATCCCAGTAATATTCCTGTTCCTGCATTTTCTGTGTTTTAAGAGAAGCAGATATTTAATTCACAAGTGTTTTGTATTATTTATTTAAAACAGAAATATAAATAAATGTAAAAGAATGGTACTATTATCTATTTATTCTAATGCAATTTGTTTATTTAATAAACATCCAATGGAATTATTTAATTTGCAGTACTATTTCAAAAGTGTATTATATATTTCCAAGAATGCATGGCATTCTGGTTTTAATCTGATTCTCTGGTTGCCATGAAAATATTTTGTATATGTATTTTGGGTGAAGGTGATCTTTAAAAGCATAGGAAAATTCTAATTAAAAAAGCAAAAAAAAAAAAAAAAAAAGTTTCAAAAAGAGCTACAATAAAAATGTTAACAACTCCTGTAAGGGTGCCCTTTGTCATCACACAAGCAGTTTCTGAAAATTCCAGAAATAGTTTGAACTGGAACACACATTTTTTTGGATTTGGTTTATTTAAAGGTTACCAATCTGGTCTTTTTAAAAGGGTAAATAAAACATTTTCCTTGCTTTCATTAGCATAGTAACAAGGTAGTTATCAGTACTGTATACTGTAGGTGTGTTTTGAGAAGTGTTTGCAACACTGAGAGTAGTTGCTTATTTTCAGTGCTGGTTGTGTGTACCATGCTGCTAGTTGGGAAGACATTTGTGTAACCTACATATTGTGTTTCAGCATTGTACCACGGTTTTAGTGTACTGTTACACTTATCTAACAAATATCACTGTAGCCTACTCACACTTGTCAAGGTCCCCTTGCAGCTGGAGGATTTGTGGGACGGGCATGGTAAGGACAACTGCATGAAACTGCTCTGGAGCCCCCGACTTCCTGCAGACTTCCCATTTCTCATCCTTGAGGTGAATATGGGTCACGTGGTAGTTGAAGAACACCTCTGCTCCTGCTTGAGTAAGAACATAACATAAGAAAGTTTACAAACGAGAGGTGGCCAGTCAGCCCATCTTGCTTGTTTGGTTGTTAGTAGCTTATTGATCCCAGAATCTCATCAAGCAGCTTCTTGAAGGTTCCCAGGGTTTCAGCTTCAACAACATTACTGGGGAGTTGGTTCCAGACCCTCACAATTCTCCGTGTAAAAAAGTGCCTTCTATTTTCTGTTCTGAATGCCCCTTTATCTAATCTCCATTTGTGACCCCTGGTACTTGTTTCTTTTTTCAGGTCAAAGAAGTCCCCTTGGTCGACATTGTCTATACCTTTTAGGATTTTGAATGTTTGAATTAGATCACCGCGTAGCCTAGATGAAGACATTTCTGAGTCAACATAAACTCCTAGGTCTTTTTCATAGATCCCTTCTTCAATTTCAGTATCTCCCATAAGATATTTATAATGCACATTTTTATTGCCTGCATGCAATACTTTATACTTTTCTCTATTAAATGTCATTTGCCATGTGTCTGCCCAGTTCTGAAAGCTGTCTAGATCATTTTGAATGACCTTTGCTGCTACAGCAGTGTTTGCCACTCCTCCTATTTTTGTGTCGTCTGCAAATTTAACAAATTTGCTTACTATACCAGAACCTAAATCGTTAATGTAGGGGAAACGTGGTTGGATATGTGGCATTGAAAGAAAGAAGAAAGCAAAGACAAAGTGAGGCCAAGGTCTTATAGAGGTCATAAGCCTTATGCCTTGTGCCACACTGCAGCATTTCTAGATATGACAACACCCATTTCCTCTGTGGCAGGGGAGATGTTAGCATTTATAACCATACAGACAGAGGAAGATAGCCTGCATAGAACTGCATATATAAACATTTGGCATCTACTTCATATAGCCCATTCATAGTTAACGAATTCAATTATTTATTTATTTATTTTACTTATTTACTACCTTTACACATTTTCTAAATTCCAATTATTTAACAAAAAGATATTCGGCACAGCGATAAGAGGACTAGTGATAATTAGATTCAAGGTTTTCAGAACCACATATTCATTTTGTGTTTTTGATGCAAGTTTGTTTGATACCATAGGTTCTGAGAGTCTCTTTTTTTTTAAATCAGTAAAGCTGTTATTGTTAGCCTAACTAAAACATTTTAGGCATCATTAATATGAATCCTCAACAGTCTGGTGCGTTTGTTAGACCAGCATGTATGTCAAACAAAAAGGCTTCAAATCACACATGTTCCTGGTTATCTGAAAGCATTTAAAAAAAAATGCTTTTCAGCTTTCTTTTAATGAAGAGACTTGAGTGGTCTTCAGCCCAGCAAACAGCAGGGGCCACATTTCCTCATATTTTTGTGGTAGCACATCACCCCATACAGTCTGAAAATTGAAGGAACTGGTAACACATTAGACATATGGTACATACTGTATCAATAAAAATGATACTTTTAGCAACTGTCAAAACCACCTGTAATGCCAACTTGCATAGTCACATGACCAAAGAGCACCATGCCCACAGAATGTCTCCTGATTGGTTCAGGAAACATTTCCCAAAGCAGAGGCCAGGTTTACTCTGGGAACACATGAAAAACCAGCATGCACGAGGAAACAACATGGAATAAGTACAGAATTAAGTACAGACTATACAATCTGTCAAAGGTGTAGTGGATTCCAATTTGAAAAAGAAATAAAATCGAAACTCAAGACAATTAAATTTGCTGTGGTAATTTAGTGGAAGGATATGGGCTGATTAAATAAAATCAATACACTGCTAAAACAGGATGCAATAAGAAATGGCCTAATTTGATTGGTGGCCTTTCATGCCAGAAGACAATACATTTTAAAGCACACCAAACAGATCCAATGTGGTGTTCCAACTATTCAATAGTAAATGGGTTTAGATTCAAGTTACAGTAGATATCCGTTGTAATGCAATGGAGTGCAATGTTCTGTTGAGGGCAACAAAACACAAAAGTTATATCTAGGGCTTCTGTTTTTCGGGTTTTATTAATTTTTCGGTGCTTATTTTTAGCTATTTTTGAGTTATGTAAATCTTTTTTTTCAGGGCTTTCATTTTTGATATACTGTATGAAATTAGTGTTTTTGGTTACTTTCCAAAATGCTTGAGCGTTTTTTTTTTCTGTCAAAATATGCATAGTAGCAACTCGACAGTACTTAAGTTGTACCTTCTTTCCATTGCTGTCTTCCACAACAAAATCCCTATGGTCACGAGCACATTCTTCTGAGGTTTTTGTGTGTAGGCATTTTTGTACATTTTGCCACAATTCTGTTTTAATTCCTTCATATCTTAACTGTAATACAGCTTGAAATCCCGCAAACAAGCCGCCATCCTGATTGTAATCTCATTTTAAATCTCACAAGCGGCGTCTCCAATAGAAATGTAGGAATGTGCTGTCACTCAGTAGTTGGGGTAGGTTTAAAGTATTGAGAACAAATCAATGATAGATGCAAGTCAGGAAGGCGGGACATTGCCCAGCGGCACTAGGAAATGTATTTATCATTATTTTTTTTCGTAGTGGGTTTTATTTTATTTATTTTTAATGGGAATAGGGGTAAGTCAACATGAATTGATTAACCATTTCCACATTTTTTCCGGTGTTTATTGGCTATCCTCCGATTTCATTTTTTTTTGTATCGGGGGTGTTATCGGTTAAAACCGAAAATCAGAAGCCCTAGTTACATCACATGCTTTCTTTTATTTTAAATGACGCAACCTTCCCAAAAGCCTTTTGAATTCTAATTACATTTTCCAAATTGGGTTCATTAAAGTCTCCTTATGATTTTAATAAATGCTCAATGCAACACATTATCAGCCCTAGTCATTCTCAGCCAAATCCCTCTTTCTAGGAAATAGAGAATCAGAACTACATTTTGGATGAGAACATTTCTGAAAGGAAAAATATAATTACGTGTTTTTTTTGTCTGATGCCAATGAAAAGCCACTTAGTTTCCCTGCTACATACTGCTCTTGTATCAGGAGACATTGGGTTGTTTTTGTTTTGGGCTATTGCTTTTTTAATCACTTTCTGTTTGGGTCCAAAATCCAACCGCAGTCCCTTTATAAAATGTTGAAAATAGACCTCTTTAGAACAGTCTGTGTTAAACAGACCAGAAGATGTCATCGCCAGCTATGAAGTTTAAGGTGGATTCATAGAATTTGAAAGTCATTCTTGGCAAGTTCTATGCAAAAATGTCTGAAACGGAGAACAGTACAGAAGGGGCTGACACAGTAGCTCAACCCACTAAAGCCACTAAAGTTGCAACCCCAGGCACAACTAGTGCTGGAATGACCGATGTAAACAACTAGAAAGATGAACCTGGGGAGTTTCTGGCTCTCCACCAAACTGGCATAGGGCTTGTTTTTAGTATTTAATGAGCCAGATAGTTGTCTACTGGGAAAATGAAAAAAAACAGGGCTGGAAATTTCCCACAACTAGTGCGCAGAGCAGAACAAGAAAAGTACATGTCATGGACCACAGGAGGCCAGTGGAGTCATTAGTGTGGGATTGTAGGGTCAAAAAGCCTGACAGTAAAATGAAGTTGGTTTTAATAAAGACTGAAAAGGACTGACAGTTGTTGTACCCACAACATTTTCTCTAGCACTCTTACCTTTTCGTTCTTCAAAAGGTAAATTCTTTATCAATTTTATCACTTTTTCGATACAATTTGAATGCTGATTCTTCACTGCTTCAATGTTGCAACCTACTGGACTGAAGATAAAGGAGTAACCTGCTAAGTCTAGCCAACTATCTCTTTCCACCAGCCGAACCTACTAACAGTTCTTACTGGAAAGTCTCTATCTGGACTGGACAGGTAGCCAGCCAGTAGGGGTCACTGAAGAGTGAAGAGGTGAACTATACCTAACCATTCTTCCTCTTGAACACTACAGGAGTGGAAAGACCAATGCAGAACTCCCTGTTGGGTCCCCAGCCAAGATTGGCAACTTGACAAGAGCGGGATTCTAGCCATGTTTGCAAGCCTTATCATGGACCAGTTCAGATTGTTTTGTTTTACTTAAATATCTAACCAAGCTGAAATTTTAGAAAGTTTAAACTCATGTTTCCTGTTACCCAAACACTTCCTGTACTGAAGTTCACCTCCATGGTCCGGCCTCACTCAATAATTAAAGTAGTCCAAGCCTCAATCTGGCTGATAATGTTGCTAACACTAATAGAAGGTAAGAAAATATATTTTAAAGCTTAAAAAAAGACTGTCAATTACAAGTTTTTGGATCAAGGCAGATTCTGATGACATTACAGACTACAAGAGACAAAGGCTAACCTTATACTATATATGATATATCAGTACTAGAACAAGGTGCCCAAGTATAAGAAAAGGGGATAACAGTAAACTGCCTTATTTCACACTTTAACAGTCAATGGAGCCGACAACCACTTTTCCGAACTGCTTTAAATATTAATAAAGAAGTCTGCATGTTGATTAGTGACATAAAAGAGGAAGCATGTAGCACATAAAAAAAGCCCTCTTCTGATTGGCCCCTGTACTACGGACCAAGCAGCTGAGAAAAACGAGATTAGAGGATGCCCTATCACTAACACCATATCAAAGTGAACTGCTTGCAGACTACCTGACTCTCCGAGATAATGCTTGACAATAGAAGAGATTCCCCGCGGGGTTATGAAGTTGCGGCTCCCGTCCTCTTTCATCACCATTCCTTCCACTGGGGCAGTCAGGAATTTTAAAATGCTGTGCGCCAACAGCTCTTCATAAAAGCTGGGAATCAAAGGGAATATTTATCAAAAACTTTAGTCGATAGTTTCCTGATAATCTTTAGACTATAATCATACTTATACCTGGTTTCTTTGAAAGCTCTGAAAAGCATGCAGCCATCCTAAACAGGGCAGCAGTGTGGAGTAGTGGTTAGGGCTCTGGACTCTTGACCAGAGGGTTGTGGGTTCAATCCCCAGTGGGGGAAACTGCTGTTGTACCCTTGAGCAAGGTACTTTACCTAGATTGCTCCAGTAAAAACCCAATTGTATAAATGGGTAGTTGTATGTAAAAAAAAAAAAATAAATAATGTGATATCTGTATAATGTGATATCTTGTAACAATTGTAAGTCGCCCTGGATAAGGGTGTCTGCTAAGAAATAAATAATAATAAACGAAAACCAACCAGTTGCTACTGTAGGTTTCATTGTAATTCTTTGTCTTATGTAGTAAGTAAAGAAAAGAGAGATCTGTTTTAGTTTTTGCTTTCTAGGATAAAGAAAAGTGGTTCAAGGAGACAGTGCAATGTCTTTAGTGATCCTGAATATAAAGTGTGAGTGAAAATTCAGCTCTGCAGGGCTAACAATAAATGTACCTACATATGTGTATTAAATAAATATTTAACAATTATACCTGGTTAGTGTATGATGTCTATGATAATGAGACAGATAAACATTGCAAATACAGTAATATGAAATATTAACAGATGGCTGTTCGGTTAACAGGTAATAATAATAATAATAATAATAATAAAACTAACTGTGGCAATGTGGCCACGCCCTTGTGCGTAGTTTGTTTAAATGCACATGATGCGATGTGCCATCCTCGTGCCTAAATACTAATATACAATTTAAATCACTCGTGTTACACAGACCCATTTATATCCCGTGTACCAATGACTATACACCAACATTTACACACAACACGTAACATAAACAAACTACGCACAAGGGCGTGGCCACATTGCCACACTAATATGTACAAATGCTCTTGCAAAGAACAGTATAAAAATGACATTTAATTATTTTCTCTGTTCGATAGTATACCAATAACTTTCTGTAACAAATGTACATGTAAAATGTATGAAATGTTCCAAACGATATTGTGGCCATGAGGGCATATAATAAGACTTCTCAAAGTATTTGCTTACATTATTTTTTTCCTTTCTAAAAATACTTAGTTCAAGATTATTGAAAATGATGACAAAAGTCTGGGGTCAATAGAAAGGATGCAAACACAATCAATCCTGTATTCTGCCTTGCTTGTTTTGTAACCTCATTGGGTGCCCATGTTATATGAAGTTCCACCTGTAAATGCTTTTACCTGCATAAGCTCTATGGAATGCTTAGCTTAGGAGGTAACTAACTCTACAACCAATTTTATTGGGGTTTATTCATTGAAGTACAGTACCTGCATTATTTATCTGATCTATTGCAAGACATTCTATTGACTGAGGCTAGTATTGTCATAATGGCCAACTGTTTGATTTAAATAAAAAACAAATAAACAAAGGGTTTTTTTTCCTGGTTGGTTAATATGTCAAAATGTAATCAAGTTTTAAAACATTACGACCCTTACAAGGTTTTCTTGCTCATTAATAGTTAGTGAAATATATTTTGGAATGTCATAACATTTAATCTAAAAAGCTTATATTATACTTAATCAAAATAACCACAGCTTGTTACTGGCTGAAACCATGTCAATCAATAGGGGAAGTAGCTGATTGGTCATTGTCAGGAAAGAAGCCAGTTTAGGGTCAAGGACAGTTTCACCTTCCAGGTAAAAATGACCCAGAAAGTGCAAGACAAACTAAAAGCATGACTTGTAAACAGAGGTTTTTTTTTTTTTTTTTTTTTAACCTAGTGTAGTTCCACATAGTATGTTTTAAAATGAAAATACATGTGTTTCTTTCAAAACTGCACATTTGAGACCTATATAATGTGGATTGTAGAGTACATTTATGGAAGTATTTTGTTAGCTACAATTGCTTTAACAGATTTTCATAATACATAAACAATTATTACCTTTGATGCTTCTGAGAATAGTATGGTGTTGCAGTTATGTACTGTGCTCCCAGGTCAGCAGTACATGTGGGGTCATTAGGACTTCTGCTTGTTGCCATTCTTCCTCCTAGCAAAGCAACAAGATGGATTTCAACAGCAGTCAGAGGTTGTTGTATAATGCTTTAACAACATTAACACAAACAGTTCACAGAGGCCTATTCTCAAATAGTAGTTTGGCTTTGCAAGGCATTTAGGCTGTGAAAAGAAAAAAAAAACAGTAGAGGATCCTGCAGAGAAAGTGGACTTAAAAGAGGTTTTAATCTCAATGTTACCAGCATTTGCAGTATTATCCCTAATCATATATATATATATATATATATATATATATATATATTGTAACCCGGCCGGCACTCACGGTCATTCATTTGCCCCTTTCAAAGCAGACCTAGGACACAAGAAATTGAGTTTCAAGCGCGGTTGCGCTATTTTTAATAAACACAAAAATAAACACAAACACAAAACAAAACCTAACTCCGTTTTGGAGTACTTACTAAACGGGTTATTCCCTGACTAACTTGCAGGACGGCTAAGCCGTTTACCTGTCACACAACACAAACAAACTATGCAGGTTTCCAGCACTTACTTTCCTATGACTGCTCGGAAGCAGCGCACCTCTCTTCTGCTTCCTTCTACTCAGCAGCCCCGTGCAGACTGACTGCACATCTTAAATACCCCTGCACCTAGTACTAATTGATAATAACTACCAGGTGCGGGTGATAATTAAACAAATAATTTAAACAAAATGTGCATTTGCCCATGTTTTTGGCAGGGAAGATTTTAACCCCCTCCCTGCCGTGTTACTATATATATATATATATATATATATATATATATATATATATATATATATATACACACATACACACACACACTACCGGTCAAAAGTTTTAGAACATCTCCATTTTTCCAGTTTTTATTGAAATTTACGCAGTTTAATGTCTCAATGTACTCTCAAATTAAAGCATAGAACAAATAAACAATTGGAGATAAAAAAGAAATCATGGAATCGTTTTGTTTAACAAAATTTAATCTAAATTTTTGACTCAAAGTAGCCACCTTTTGCAGATATAAGAGCCGAACACACTCGTGGCATTCTTTCTACAATGGAAATCAAATATTGTTCGGAAAGTTCTTCCCAACACTGTTGCAGAAGTTCCCACAAATGTGTTGCACTTGTAGGTTGCTTTGCTTTCACCTTTCTGTCCAGTTCATCCCAAACCAGCTCGATGGGGTTTAAGTCTGGAGACTGTGCTGGCCATTCCATGATTTGAAGCCTGCCGTCTTGTTCTTTTCTTCTAAGGTAGTTCTGACATAGCCTGGAGGTATGTTTTGGGTCATTATCTTGCTGTAGGATGAACCCCTGACCAACTAGGCGTATACCAGAGGGTATTGCATGGCGCTGCAAAATGCTGTGGTAGCAGTTTTGGTTCAGGGTGCCACTCACTCTGTGCAAGTCGCCGACTCTGGATCCAGCAAAAGAGCCCCAGACCACCACGCTTCCTCCTCCATGTTTGACAGTTGGTGTCACACACCGAGGAACCATCCTTTCGCCTACTCGACGGCGTACAAAAACCCTGCGTGATGAACCGAAGATTTCAAATTGTGATTCATCGATCCATAAGACCTTCTTCCAGTCTTCAGTAGTCCACTGGCGGTGCTTCATGGCCCAGGCAAGCCTCTTTTTCTTATTTTGCCATCTTAGCAATGGCTTTCTTACTGCCACTCGACCTGTCAAACCTGCAGCTCGAAGTCTTCTCTTCACAGTTGAAACTGAGACTTGCTTACTTCGACCAGTGTTAAGCTGTGCTTGAAGCTGTTGTCCTGTGAGCCGCCTATCACGCAAGCTGTTGACTCTCAGAAACTTGTCTTCTGATTCTGTTGTGGCTTTGGGTCTGCCAGACCTCTTCCTGTCAGAGTTTCCTCCAGTTTCCAAGTGCCTTTTGATGGTGTAGGAAACTGTACTCACTGACACCTTGGCTTTCTTTGCAATTTCTCTAAAGGAAAGACCTACACTTTTAAGGGTTATAATGGTCTGTCTGTCTTCCTTTGTTAATTGCCTTTTTCTCGCCATTATGAGAGCAATACACTACTTCCTGCAGTACAATACTGTCCAAATAATGCTTAAGAGGGTGTAGTAACACAGTCTGTTCCAACACTGCTTTTATACAGACAGAGGGTTTTTAAGTAATCAACAAAAGTTGGGACACCTGTAGGAATTGTTAGCATCAACTTTCAAGGCTTAATTTACTTCCATTGCTGCAGAACAGCTGTAAGTTGTTAACCCATTACTTGTTCCCTGAAAAAGGCCTTTTTGTATAACTCTGAAATGTACATTATTTTTCAGTTTTTGGTAACCTAAACTTTTTTTTTAAACCTCTGGCAGTTTACCGCTTACCTTTGTACCATTTCAGGTTATTGAATGGACTTGAACTGCTTAAATTTCAATAAAAACTGGAAAAATGGGGGTGTTCTAAAACTTTTGACTGGTAGTATATATATATATATATATATATATATATATATATATATATATATATATATATATATATATATAGTAAGAGCTAAGAAAACATGTTTTAAACCCTTGGTTACCATCACTCCTTTAAGCTAATGTCCCAAAAACATACTAGTGTCTATTTACTATATATATATATATAGAGAGAGAGAGAGAGAGAGAGAGAGATTATTGTTATTTGTTTATTTAGCAGAGGCCTTTATCCAAGGCGACTTACAGAGACTAGGGTATGTGAACTATGCATCAGCTGCAGAGTCAATTACAATTACGTCTCACCCGAAAGACGGAGCACAAGGAGGTTAAGTGACTTGCTCAGGGTCACACAATGAGTCAGTGGCTGAGGTGGGATTTGAACCGGGGACCTCCTTGTTACAAGCCCTTTTCTTTAACCACTGGACCAATTATAATACATTTGTTTACATTTAAATCTACTTTATGTTGAAAAAATAATTTCTATAAGCATTTCCTTTGAAATATTATTATACAGAGTGTGAAGATAAACTTGCAATTTATTGCTCAATGCTCATGCACACTGCCTGTATTTGTATTTGACTCACACAACGTCGGACAAGTGCAGCAATCAGCAGATTTCAAGGAATGGAGGCAGCTACAGCGAAGTTCAAACTAAGATATACAAACTAGACTGTAAACAAAATATGTGTTCCAATAAAGAGGAGTGCAAAAACTACTGAAGGAAATAGCAATTTGTTTTATGTGTATAACTGTATATGATTGTAGCACAGTTTCGTTTAAATCCTAACACCTACTGTATAATAGGGTTACAGGCTTCTCAAATTTAAAATGCATACCGTAAAATCTCAAACCCATTCCCATGTTACAGTATATTTGTATTTTTGGAAACTATGTAGCATGTTTAGTTTCTGAACAGTTGTGTAACTACTCTGCAGTTTCAATTGGGGAAATTGCCTATCAATCTATGCATGATGTAAATAAAAAAAAACACAAAGCACATTTTTTTTCGTTAATGTTGAAAAGTGATATGCTTATCAATCCCACTGTACGTCGTCACTTTAAAAAAAAATCAAAAAAAAAAAAAAATCTATAAATCAATTCTGCAAAACTAACCTGCGCCTCTGGCTTTATCCCACACTACAATACTTGTATTACTGGGCATTTCTCTTCGCAGCAGGCAAGCACAGAGGCTGCCTGTGAGCCCTGCACCGACTATCAATACTCGGAACATCAGAAAAATATTGTTCTTTCGGTTCAGTAAAAGAAATTAGATACCGATGCAGATGACTTTCGGCCAACACAAGGCACAACTCTTTCATAATGCTAAACTGAACTTTGACCTTTCTGTCCGACAACGTACGTTCTCTGTTGGCCAACCAAAAGTTTTCCCTGTCGTTGAGTATGCAAATCATTTAAACCGGTGTAGGCTGGTTTTAAAATGAATGTGAGATATTTGTATGAGTAATTATTATTCAATTGTAATAAAACGTGGTCTGGACATTTAGCACAGTAAAATAATTAAACAGATACCTACCTATCATTACAAATTCATTTCCGCCATATGATGTCTGTCAAACATATGACGTGACAACCAGCTAAAGTAGAGAATACACTACGGAAGTCGGAGTTTGCACATTGGTAAAAATGGTGATTTATGTTTTCCATTTTTCCATGAGTGATACTATATTCATAATCGCCGCTATACTATTCTAACAAGCATGCCAGTGACATGAATCCACCGTTACAGCTGTACATTCAAAATGAGAGCTATCAGTTACATAAAAAGAATCTCCCTGACCTACCCACATGTAAAAATGTAAATTTAACACCAATATGGACAGATTTCTACATATACCCAGATATTCTGATACTCTCAATTTCTCTGTCTTTGAATCAGAAAGCAGTGTGTGAGAAATAGACCCCTTACTTTATGAAAAATTTAAACTTGTGACCCTTGCCTACTTTTCCATGGAACTGAAAAGGGAATCGTTGTTAGATGGTTATTGACCAATTAGCCCATGTGTGTCATTAAGTGCATGCCTATTCCAGTGTTTACAAGTTTGACATATTCATTAATGTCTAACATGAATGTTAATGCATTGAAATAAAACTATATAGCACAAAAATGTAGATTAATACTACAATAAACTATGGCACTATACAGCATATCTCTCAGGAATCCATATTTTTCTATTACGACCCACTATCTTAGTGTAAAACAGACTTTCATAATTAGGGGTCCATAATATGTTCTATTATCTATCTGTTTGGTTTCATATTGAACATGTAAATGTATAAAGACATGATGTAGACTAGAGAAGGGTTTTATATAAAACACCACGTATCTCCCCTTTCTCACAATCCATTTTTTCAGTGAACTGAATAAGATGAAAAACTGCGTACTCCTATTTGCAGATTACACCAACCTTAAAACAACAAAACCCACTTGTTTGTCCCACAATTAAAAGGGGGAGACCCAGTCCGTAATGTAATCCCTATGGGATCTCAACATAACATTAATAATCTTTTTTTTTTTTTTTTAATTTTTTTAAACTAAATTAAATAAGGTGTGTACCACATATTATAAATTTGTGGGAGCAACACTTGTAACCACAAAAACAGTGGGGCCACAGGGCAATATGATAATCACCTTTATTCAGCATTAAACTTTTCATAGTTTCCTGTCATAAAGGTCACTCTATCTTGACTCACGCAATCTCTTCAGCCCAATGATGTAATTTCACAAACAATGCAGTATATTAGCTTGCCATACAAATGTACATTTTGATGTAAACCTATTGCACCCTAATCCGGAATTACTGTTTAAAGCAGTAGGACTGTGGATGCTTTATGTGTTATCAATGTATCTACAACCTCCATATTTGCAGTGCTATGCAAAACAAAGGAAGAATTGGTTTAAGTATTGTAATATGCATTATTTGTGACAGGTATAAGAGTTTAGAGATTTAATTTCACTTGACCAAATACAACAATTGCATGTATTATGTTTATGTTTTAGTGTAATGTTTTGCACTTTACCTGTTTAATCATAATGGCCAATTTTAATCAGGTTAAAATTATCCCTTACAGAAACAATGTAACACTTTACACAATGATTTTCTTTTTTATCATTTCCAAAACTAAAGTTTAATTACAGTGACCGGTTTATTAATGACACCATATGAATAAAGCCCTTTAATAGGGTATTTTCAGCACTTTTCTTATCTACTAGTGGAAAGTAAATGCAATACGTTATAATCCAGCACGAGATCACTGAGGGCGGGATCACATGGTTGCTTGAGCCTGTGGTGCACAACCCCCTAATGAAAAAAAAGAAAACCGGGTGAATGTGCTGCAGTGTCATTCTTTTATTTTATTATTAATCTGACTGAGACGCAAGAAGATCCTTGCTGAAGCTGACAGGGTAATACAGCTACTTATTATCTTCTGCACAGAAATCAGATAAGCAAGGATGTGTTATAACTTATGTAATCATAATAAGATTAGAATTAACTATTTAATGTTTTTAGGATAAAACTGGTATCACTTGTACCTCAACACCCAATTTACCCGTGTTGCTTTATCTAATTTCATTAAGATTTTACAAAACTTTTTTACATTGGTGATCCAAATTAGTTGATTTCCCACCGTATCACAGTTGTGCCCACACTGCTCTTTACACACAGACGTCCCCAATTCTTGAGTGTTATATAGATTATTTACTGTTGCATTTCTATTATATATATATATATATATATATATATATATATATATATATATATATATATATATATATATATATATATATATATATATAAAACATAAGACATCATTTGAAATGTTTTGTTTCCACCAATAGGGGGACATAACTTGTGGTTACATCACCGGTTTTGTGTTACCACGTCGATCTGCCGATTTCTTGAGGACAACACGCAGTGACACTTTATCATTTGAAGTAAGTTTTTTTTTTTTTTTGCCATGAATGAATGAAAGTAACACAATGCTATAATTTTCAATATGATCAGCGTTCGGTAGTTTAAATGTCACTAAATGATACTATATAATGCTTAAAATACTTTGTAAATGTATTGCAGTCAGTGATCTCGTGACCTTGGGTGCTATTAGCTTGGAACTTGATACTTGCAAGAATGTTATCAGCTGTACTGTTACAAGTTTAGAGGACGTTTTTAATGTAGGGGAGTAGTAGCAAGTAGGTTAAACTATTTATTAAATAAAGTGTATTTCATTTGCAAATGCTACAAAGGTTACAGGATATTCAGCGAAAAGGTTCAGTTCTCAGTGGGGACTGATATTTTCTATTGATCTTCTATCTTGGTCAATCAAACTGACAGGTCGGGTGGATGTCTAAATTATTGAAAGGTTGACAGATGGCATATTATCGTCCACAGTCTACTGTAGTGGAAACGGTAAATGCATTGTTGTAAATAGATACAGTATCGTGTATGTTGTATCGGTGCTTTGTAAAAAGCATCGACGCGTGACTGACAGTTATACAAGAACAAAATGTAACCCTCTGTCATTTCCGCCCGTTTTCAGATACATTTTACAATAACAATAATGAAACTGGTACAATTAGGTTTAGGACAACCAGCAGAAATAGAGTTTAGTAGCGTTTTCACTGCAATAAAAACGATATTTCGTCATTGACTATGGAGGGCGAGGGGGTAGGAGGAGGAGGGGCATAGAATACAAGCATGTATAAAGTATTTGTATGCCCGGCCTTGTGAATCGGACTACTTGTTATCAGCTGACAGACTGCTGTATAAACAACTACGTGTTTCTTCTCTAAACTGTTATTCATGCTAGATGTTGTTATAATTTGTCTTTTAAAATATGTTCTAGTCTTTAATCCAACTTCCAGTGTTTAAAATAAATACAGTATCTACTGCTTTGTAGCATGCTATATATATTAACCAGTTCCAAAGTTTTAGTGACTGTGTCATATTTGTAGTTGTGATATAAATACCTCATAGTCTCCAGCTGGTTTTCAGCTAAATTGAGCATTGTGGTGGAATGGGCAAGTTTCTCTAAAGCATCATTATCCATGCTCATGCAGGTAGTACTATCGGTGCCAACTGGTTGCCATTATCATTAAACAACTTTTATAAACATTGATGTTTGCATTTGATAAGCAGCTCCTGGAAGTTGACGTTTTCTGGGCACCCTTCATTACTCCCTATAAATATCCTCATAGCATAATAATGGTTCTGACCAGCATGTAAGGGAGGTGTGCTCTATTTAAACACTGGGTCATTTATCTGAGCTGGAGAAGCAACAAACCCTTTGAGCTGGGACTCTTGTTGACGTTTGTTGCTTTCAGGTAGCTGCCCAGCATAGTAGCGAAAGCATATTTAGACTGTTTTCTTTTAAAGGGTAAAATTGTAATGTAAACACTGCAGCAGCATGTAGCTCAGTCAGCAGTCAACGGTTCATTCGAGCATGTGAAATATTTCACCATTATTGAAAAATAATGTATATATATATATAAAGATTTTTTTTTACCCCGGTTTTCTCCCCAATTTAGTATGCCAAATTATTATCTGTATCCTCGGCTCACCGCTCGCAACCCCGCCGCCAAGTCGGGAAACGGCGGCTGGAGCACGTGTCCTCCGAAACGTGCTCCTGCCAAGCCGTCATTTTTCGCACAAGATCCACAGCGATGCCACCAGATCTATAGTGCCATTGGACAACACAGATCTGGTGGTTCCACTGCAGAACCACAGGCGCCCTATCGGCCACAGGGGTCGCTGGTGCACGGTGATCCGTGGATTCCCCTGCCGACCTAAGCCCTCCCTACCCGGGCAGCTCTTGGCCAATTGTGTGCTGCCCCTAGGAACTCCCGGTCATGGTCGGCTGTGACATGGCCTGGATTCAAACTTGCGATCTCCAGGCTATAGGGCACATCCTGCACTCTGCACGGAGCGCCTTTACTGGATGCGCCATTCAGGAGCCCAATATATAAAGATGTTGAGATGCTGTGTAACAGCAGGTGACTTGTTTGGTGGTGTGGGAAAGGGTAGATGCAGTAGCCTGTTTTAGAGAGGGGATTTTAAAGAATGTTACTGGATGTGCTGTAGTAACAAACAGGTGTACACACTCCATAAAGAAAACTAGGCCTACTGCCAAAATATATGTTTTTAATGCTTTGATATTTCTTTCTTTGAAGACCAAAGATGGCATGGCTACTCCTTGGTGTGGTGGTGTTAATTCACGGGGCTGTGCAGTGTGAAGACATCTTCGAACAAGATCTGGATCCTGAAGTTAACATGAACATTGTAAGTCACACCATGTTTTTTTGTTTACTGACATACTTTTTCTGTAGCCGGTAGGAAGCCTTGTGTTGTCAGAGTTAAAACCCAAGACTTGATGATAATACAGAAAATGCAACAAGCTAGAAAATTGTTCTTATAATGAAAAACTGTCAGCATTGAAACACTACACAAACATTTTAATTAATATTTTAGCTGAATACTACGAAAAGCAGCGTACAGGGTCACTATAAAGTTAGTTACCCAGTTTGCAATGCTGCTGTGGAAAAAAAATATGAAAGACTGCATGGAATCTTATTGATGGAACCAATATACAAGACAAATAGAGCCCATATGTGCTTTATAGGATTCAGCTACTAGGCTTTTTATGACCCATGATATATTCTTGGAACAGGGCAATTCCATGAAAAACAGTACAAAATAGTTGGGGGAAATAAAAGTTAAGTTTCTGCAAAAACAGTTATGAATCATATAAAACAAAGTCAGTGGATGACATCATTTAGATTTCTATGCTTCTTGTTTGGTCATGTGACCTGGCAGCCATTTTGGAAAATTGTATAGTATACCCTTAGACCATCCAGAAGTATCTGTAAACAAGTTAACATTTCATGAGAAGCAAATGGTTGATTTATATAGTGGACTAAGTAAGGTAAGCTTACATACTATTTTATATTTTATATTTGTCAATTTTTGGTAAATATTTTACAATAAAAAGTGCACATGGCAATGTTATGTCAGTTACAAATTAATATATAACAGGTCTTGTACTAAATACAAGATTTTTGTGATTACTTTAAGTTCTCATACATGTGAACCCTTATCTGTTTCCAATATTTGCTTATTGGACACATGGATATATATATATATATATATATATATCACTTAAAAAACCTGTAACTGACGTAACTATACTAGAAATTAACTGACGTGAAATTCTAAGCACTGCATTAGTCATTTTTAAAAGAACACTTAAACATTTAAAAAGTTTACCAAATTGATTCTGTGTACTTAAGTGTTTAAGATGCCAACCAGAGAGCAATGTTTTAAAAGGAAATCTAACAGCCCTCCTTTTTTGCTTTTAGATTAAAGTTGTAAAATGTCTCCAATATCTGCAGCCGATAGAATGCGTGCTTATAGTGCAAGGACGTCAGAAGAGAAAAAAGTAGAGATAAAGCAGAGGAACAGAGAGCAGCAGAAATTATGCAGGGACAAGTGGAGTAATATAAGAAGAAAAGGGAAGCAGAAAAGACCAAAGAAAGAATGAGAAAGTACAGGAAAAACCTTTAAAAATTACTTGAACCAGAAGTTAATTGTTTGACAAACTCACCATCTATGCAGTCACTAGGGAAGGTAGTAAGTCAAGTAAACTGGGCACTTCCAAAAAGAGCCCCAGAAAGAAAAGTGTAGTGGTAAAGAAACCAGCAACTAAATTTGGTTTGGCTCTGGTAGATAAGCAAGCTTCTAAAAAAAGACCTGAGGTTGATGAAACAGAACGACAGGTTTGTACTTTTTGTGAGAGTGATTCTGTGTCCTGTCAACTGCCAGGACGAAAAGACTGTGCTGCGATCAGAAATGAAGATGGCACAAAAAAGAGAATGCAGAAAAAGTGCTCATGATGTCTATTCTTGAAGCTCACCGCCTCTTCAAGAATGAATATCCTGATGTGAAAATCTAAGTTTGCAGCATTGCGTCCTGTGTACGTTCAACCTATCTGTGAGAAAGACCATAATGTCTGCTGCTGTTGTTATCATGAGAGCACAAAGATGCTACTAGATGGTTTGAAAAAAGTTTGACAAAATATCCCCAATGGTAATCTCCTAGTCAGTGGGTCAGTTTGCAACTGGCAGATGAAATGCTACCTTGGCCAGTGTGAAACATGCCTCGATCTTGATAGTTATATTGATCAGGTAATACAAGGAAATGATATTGAAGATACAATTGTACACTACTACCAATGGATTGCTAACAATAAAAAATAACTGCTTGAGTCAACATTACACAATGCCAAAGTAGAGCTCAAAACTCAGCTAACCATTTTGCATCGCAACAGTTTTATTACCAAGGTGCAACTTCACCAAATTAAGACACTGAAGATGAATTTAAATGAATGTGAAGCTGTACTGCAGGAAGATTTCTCAGAAAACGCCACTATAGAGCAGCAAGATGAAATAATGTCAGCTCACTGGATAACAGAAGGAGTGACTCTGTTTACAGCAGTTCTCACAACTCAAACTGGTACTACTTCTTATGTTGTGATCAGTGATGAACTGCAGCATGACAAATTTGCAATAATTTGCTAGCCAACATCTCTAACATGCACATCTTTTCTGATGGTGCTGCTAGCCAGTTTAAAAACAGATTAATCTTGTCCACCCTTACCATGCCGAGCAGTGTACACTGTAGTCTGCATCAAGTTGATTGGAGCTTTTTTGCCACAGCACATGGTAAAGGGCCAGTTGATGGTGTTGGAGGTACAGTAAAGTGTGCAGTTTGGAGGCGCATTCTGCAAAAGCATGCTGTTGTCAACACAGCAGAAGAATCTGCTAAGGTGGCAAAAGAAGCATGCCCAAATGTCTGCATCATTTATATTGAAAAGGATGTGGTAAAGAAGGCGCAAGATGAATGGGCAAACAGATGGGAAGAGAACTGTCCAAAGAAAATCCCAGACACGCACAGCATTCACTATGCTAGAAAATGTATCAACACTGAACTTGAGGTCAGCTCAGTAGGTCCATTTCTGGAAGAAATTAAACCTGACTGGAAAATGGTCAGTGTGTTTGGCATTGTGGAGCAAGCAACAGCAAATTAAGACAAAACAGCTGTGGCAGAGAATCCATTGAAAATAATTGAATTGGCAATAAATGAGTACTGCATTGTTATGTATGAAGCCAAGTGTTACCTTGGCATAGTTAAAGAAGCCATGACAGCCCCCCCCCCCCCCCCCCCAGATGCGTGTCAGTGTTTTGTATACATGCAAAGGTGGCTGGAAGTGGCCTAGGCAAAGGGATGTATTGTGGCACCCTGCTTCATCTGTTCTCAAAAGGATTGATGCACCTGTACCTGTGAATACCTGGGGAGTATATCCCTTTCAAGAAAACATAACAACTTCTGCAGATACTTCAGCTTGCATGGTATTGACATCCATGTATTTTTCAGAATGGTTACATCAGTTACGTCATTTTTGGGGTTTTGGTGGAGGGCAGAATAGGAGTGGTGCAAACTGTTTCCTTTCATTTGAGCACCATACACTGTTAATTATTTTGTGCAGTTCTACATATATAGTTTCCTCTTTATTTTGGAAGGACTTGAATGAATTTAAAGACTTATTTTGTTAATGTCAATTTTATGTTATGCCAGTTACCAAATAAAATGTTTTTGTTTTAAAGTTATTTACTAATTATTTCAAATTTCTTATTTACTTGAATATATATATATATATATATATATATATATATATATATATATATATATATATATATATATATATATTCAAGTAAATAAGAAATTAGAAATAATTAGTAGAAATAATATATATACCAGTCAAAAGTTTGAGTACACTTGCTGGAAACTAGGTTTTTTTCATAATTGACAATGTTTTACATCGTATATGTTTCTGTAAATGCTTGAAAATGAAAACACATGTTACAATATACAAAACAAAGCATAAGGAGTATCAAAGCAATGTTCAAGAAAATTGAAAATTGTCTCTAAATCTTGGATTCCTCAAAATAGCCACCCTTTGCCTTAATAACAGCCTCACAAACACGAGGCATTCGGTTAAAAAGTTTCAGCAGGAAATCACCCGACATGTCTTCCCAGCTCTTCTGCAGCAATTCCCAGAGATGTAGAGCACTTGTGGGTAGCTTTGCTTTGACTCTTCTGTCCAGTTCGTCCCATACAAGTTCTATGGGATTGAGGTCTGGAGATTAGGCAGGCCAGGTCATTAGATTGAGTTGTCCTTCACTTTCCTTCTTCGCCAGATAGTTCTTGCACAACTTTGAGGTGTGTTTCGGGTCATTATCTTGGTGAAGAATGAAGGACTGACCAACTAGCCGTAATCCTGATGGAATGGCATGCCTCTGAAGTATGCTATGATAGCCGTGCTGGTTGAGCTTACCATGGACTTGGTAAAGATCAACAACTCTGTCACCGGCAAAGCAACCCCCAGACCATGACACTGCCTCCTCCATGCTTGACAATGGGAACCACACATGCAGAACTCATGCGCTCACCCTCTCTGTGTCTTACAAATACTCGGCGGTTAGACCCAAATATTTCAAATTTTGACTCATCGGTCCATTAGACCAACTTCCACTCCTCAAACGTCCATTTTTGTGTTTTTTTGCCCAGGCAAGTCTCTTCCTCTTATTCTGCACTCTTAACAATGGTTTCTTTGCAGCGATTCTTCCAGTTAGGCCAGCTTCACGCAATCTCCTCTGAACAGTTGATGTTGAAATATCTGTACTTCTAGTAGCATTTAGATGAGCTTGTATTTCAGGGGCAGTTAATCGCCGGTTTCGCAGACTTGTGACTCGAATGAACTTGTTCTCTGATTCTGAGGTCACCCTTGGCCTGCCTGATCTTGTTCGGTCCTCATGAGTGCCAGTTTCTTCAAATCGTTTGATGGTCTTGGCCACAGCAGTTACAGACACTTGCAAAGTTCTTGCGATTTGTCTTAAAGATTGACCTTCATTACTTAAAGTAATTTTTTCTTTGCTTAACTGAGCATATTTTGCCATTTTCTGCTCCCTTACATTCAGGAATGACAAACTTGTGCCTATGCTACATATATTTATAGTAATCATGGACCCTCGCCTGTTAACAATAATTGGTGACAAAAGGTAAATTAGGTAACATGCTAGTTAACTCAGAGAACATCTAACAAAGACACTTATACTTAGGCCAGTGTTCTAACACCATGTTATATACATTTCAGACTTTTAACTGACTTGGGCTTCAGACTGAAATCCCCTTGCTTTGGGTGACCATTTCATTGAAATTGACAAGATTTACATTTTCATTTAAAAATAAAATTTTTGAATGCAATTCACTTATGATTATCAGCTTATATAAGTACACGTATCATATAATGAAATATTAAGTGTTTATAGACAAGTTTATACAGTTAAAAGCATAGATAATCATGAAAAACCTGGTTTCAAGGAGGTGTACTCAAACTTTTGACTGGTACTGTATATATATATATATATATATATATATATATATATATATATATATATACACACACACACACACATGCTAAGTTTATCCATTGGTAAAACTAGCAGTTTGGCCAGTCTCCCTTTAGGTAGTACTGTTTGAGAGCAAGAAACACTACATTTCTGCTCTAAAAGTTACGTCAGTTACAATGAAATTGCCCAAATAGATTGGCCAGCTGACTTCACATTTATTTAATACTAATATTTAATAAATGTTGAAATCTATATTAAGATCATGACCTTTATTTCTATCAAAAGAAGAGGAAGTCCAATATATTTTGGGTATGTGAGTAATGAATGTTGATTCTCACGACTGCAATCATTATTGTCGCAAGACCGGATCTGTTGCACAGGCTGTTGTAATAAAAGGAACTTAAATGTTCATGTTGAAATCGAACGTGCTGTGACATAATGTAGCCTTATAAAGTTTAAGGTTTTTTTTTTTTTTTGAATGTATAAGTCCACTGTACTGAAATGCAATTTAATCATGTTGAAACTGGTGTTTGATTGAATTATTTCAGTTTTCTGTTAATCACATGATACGTTGATATGTGCAGAAAATATGATTTGCATTATCTGCACAGTACGTTCCCTGTTGTGCAGGCTTCCTGCGTTCAATCCAGGTCGATCACAACCACAAATAATAACACTCTTTGTCAACATCCCTGCAATGGATGGTGGGAATGTTTTTAGAACTGTGGTCATCTTCTGGGATTCACACCACTACTTATCGTCTGTGTTTGTATGAGTTGTTTCTCAATATCCTTTTTATTTTTTAAATAAGAACATTTTGGTCAGGCTCTAACCTCCAGAACCCTGGACAAAAGGATGGCATGGTCATTGCAACATGATCTCACTTGCAGCAAGCTGTAGCACTGAGGTCCTCTTGAGGTAGCAAGCTGTCATTGCATTAAAAGCATTTGAGCATTTTAATTCAATCTGTGAAGGGAGAAATTATAGCTGTAGTGTCCCACGATCACGTTCAACCTGACACCTTCTTGCCTCAAAACAGTTATATTCCTGCAGCATTTTAAAGTTATACATAGCATCTTCCTGCTCTGATATAACTCAGGAAATTTAACACAAATTTAAATAAAGGGATCACATTTTCCCCATGGTATTTTTGCTTACCAGTACTGATAATATTGTATCGTTAATGTTACTTTGTGCTGAAAGAGTTAAAGACTGTATGCAAAAAAAAAAAAATCTAACAAATGGGCCACTAAACTTTTAAACTACAATTTTCAGTGTTATTTGATCTTGAACTTTATGAACTTAAAGCAACATACATTTCACGTTCAAGCATAAATTTGATGTATATTAGAAACTAAACCATATGTTATTCTGTTTCCACACTCTGGTCTAAAGATATGACTTTTTCAAAAAAAATGTAACCGTTTTCACAGAGAGATCATTTCCTTTTCCTACATCTGCAAATAATGATAGTTCTCACAAAGAAAATTGAAGAAAGGAACTGTGCTGTGGGGAGTTCTGCTTTAATGGCAAACATCTTGTGTTTTTTTTCCTTGTGCGTCCTGTGACATCTCAGCACAAGACATACTGTAACTGCATGTGATGAACGGGCTTACAGTTAGTCCTAGTGTTTCGAAATACAACATCAGACATGGATCTTAATACTGCCAGCCACTAAAGGGACACTTTACATATTAAAAAGTAAAAAAAAAAAAAAGAACGAAAGAAAATTGTGATGATGTGAAGTATCCCTGTATATTAGACCCACTAGTGTTTTTCCTTGGGAGTTATTTGTTGACCCCTTTATTAAAAGTGGAAAGAGGTATTAACATGGAAACTATATAATCATAATATTCATATTTGTCTGCATTACAGTCTATATTTATAGATTACATTAATGTTCTTTTTTTGTTGTTTAAACCAGATGCTTAATGGCACATTTTACATAAATGTGTATGTCTTGTCTAGAGCTGCAGTAATTTGTTTTTACATTTCTTATAACCCTTTACTAACAATCTGTATAGGCTCTTTTCTTTCTTCAGATAAGTCTGTTTGGCCAGTTAATGTCTGTGACACATTCCCACAAGTTTTTCAAAGCAGTCAGCTTTTTAAGTTGTAAAGTGGACATTTAGATTCAGTAGGATTTTTACACAGATGCTACATATTTTGGTTAGAGCTATTAGATTTAATAATTCATATTATTTTTTATTTTTTTAGTAAGTAAATCCTAGCACATTTTCACACACAACCGTTCACTGTTGATTTAGCCTGTCAACGGTGGTACATCAGCAACTGATGGAAATTACAGTAGATGTTGAACCGGTGGATTTTTCCCTAAGTGGAACAGCCACATTGATGCCCCAAAGGGACTGAGAAATTGCAGTAAATTTAATAATTTATGGACAGACTGCACACCACTTTTCTATCTTGTGGGATTTATAGTTTTGGGATTGGATACTTCATAACCAGAACTTGGGGGAGGAAGAGATTTTTACCTGTGGGGTTAAGACAGTTAATTCATTTTGAACTACCATGATGTAAAAAGGTAGTATATAATCTAGACTTCATTATTTCACTTGCACTCTCCAGTATTGTACAAGTACTGTAACATTATGTTTAAAATAAATAAATATTGTAAATCATATGCCCTTTGCTTGATGGATATTCCAAATCTAGGGGTATTTGTTGACAAAGTAGTGGCATACAATTTATATTTTCAGACACAATGCAGTAGGGTCATTACACCTGAAGCTTAAGGGGGATGTCTTGAACTCAAACATCAATTCATTATTTTTTGTTGGAAAGTCTTGAAACAAGCTTTAAAATTACACTTATTTGTGTAGGCCCCACATAGAGGAAAATTAGGTTAAAGTTAATCAAAGCAGGCATTTTTACCACCTTCACACATGTTCTCAGCATGTGAGGTATTAGTTACACAGCTCATCTCTTGCAGGCACACACCAACACTGGATATGTTGTTTACAGTATGTATCCTCAACGCCTCCCCTGAATTTGGTCCACCAGAGATACTGGAATGACCCAGTATCTGTGGTCTAAAGATAATGTAATTCATTGGCTAAGCATATTCCATTCTGAATCAGCCTGCTAACTTGTTGTCCATTCCTCTTAAAATGCTAATGAAATGATTTCTCTTTGCATTCTGCAGAGTCAGATTATTTCCCATTGGGGGTATCCGACTAAGGAACACGAAGTAGTCACTGAGGACGGCTATATCCTGAGCGTTAACAGAATCCCATATGGAATAAAAAACAAGGGATCCAAAGGTACGAGTAAGACAATCAGCCTGTATTGCAGCTGGCTTCACAGTGCTAGTCAGGATCTGTGAAACCAGCTGTTAATATATATTGCCTGGTTCAGTGAATGGGGAATCGGTGGCTGTGATTTACCAGTCGTATTTTTATGACAAATGGAATACAGTTTGTAATTTACAAACTAGCAGGTCACGACACATGTTATGCTCATGATGGGCTACTTTGTATGTGTAATAAGATCAAATGATCATTAGCGATGGACTGATAGGTTAAAAGGCAAAACTATAAGATAGGGGGAGCATGTATTCATACCAACTATATGTCATTATTGAAGAACCATTTAGTGGATTTCAAGTAGGCACTACGTAGTGTGTGTGTGTATATAGATTGTAAGAAAAATAAACTATAAAGACACAAGTAGTGAAAAAACTGTTGTGTACTTTACTGAATTCAATAACATGATCATGTATGCCTCCTGATATCTAAATATCCTTTTCAAGGAAGATGACCCTGTGTCAATGAGATCCGGCAACTCTGATCTTTCTCATTGTGATTTGAAATTCCTGTAGGGAATCGAAATTACATTATTAGAGTTCTGAAGGCCAGCTTAATTAATTGAGTCTCATTCCTTGAGACACCAAACTAGACATTGGCCTTGTTCCTGTTTAAATGTACAGTGTACAGTTGGATGGTAAATGAATCTGAGCAGGGAGCTGACACACCACATATTGCCTCTGAAGAATTACACTAGCGCTCATTTATAATCAATTTATAAGGATCACTGAAAATCTACAGCCGAGTACAGTAACAAACCCAATGTTATTGCAGGTCTAAGTTAAAAGCATGATCTTGGTAAAACACTAAAAATAGTTTATATACATTTAAGCGTACCACAGTTTCTGTACTGTTTACTGTGCTTTTCCCATGTCTATACTATGAATGTTCTATGCTTTAATATGGATTATTATACTTTTTGTTGACACAACAATATGCTGCCTTTAAAGACAATCCTTAGAAAGTCCAAATCAGGCACAATATGTGTATTTGGTTTACCCTTGCATTGAAGCCTTAAGCATACTCCTACACTTTGATTAAGCAAAGCTGTTGATTTATGTGTCATTCCTATCTCGGCCCCCTCACAAATATCACCAATGACATTAGTCAGCTCCTGCTGTGATAAAATGAATCACTTTAGAGCTGTAACACCATGAGGCTGGAGTAGATAATATGCAGATAATCAGGTAGTTGACCTGGGTAGAGCTTTGCATTAAATTAGTTAGGACATTTACAGTCAACTTGTATCTGGGTTTGAGAACCTAGTTAAAAGCAAACAAAGAGACGTGGAAGTCAGTTGAGCTTTATTTTACTGATTTATTGTCTACCTCAGTTCAAACACAGGTTAAACTCATGTTTGGGGGGTCGGAATGTACTCTCCTGGGCCCCTTTCTATTTTCATAGGCATGAACACCACCAGAAGTGATTGAGATTTGGAACCAAGCCACTTTCTTATCGTCAGATTAGGTCACCTGCCAGCCCTCAAAAACAAACGCCTATAAGCTATGATGGCAAGCGGACCTGTGTGATTTTGCCTGTGTAGGGTGTATAAAAATTGCTTTCGCTGGTAAAAAACAAACAAACAAAAAAAAAAACATAACTCTTCTTACTACTGTAAAAGACTGCATAATGGACAGGTTTAAAGGGCAAGTAGCTTCAAAAGTAATTCTAATTCCTTTTTACACTACCTTACTATTTTATTGTCTTGGACTCTTACTTCAGTGCTGAGTTATTATATATATTTTTTCTATATCTGACTTTACCTTTGAATTTGATTTAAGATTGTGTGGAGAATCCTAAGTAGTGGGTCTGAACAGCCTTCCTCATTCCATTCAAATCATGTTACAATCATGTTTCGAGTTTGCCAGCCCAAACTATTCTCTGATTATTATTATAATAATAATAACTTTAATTTGATATTGCACCATTCACACCAAGGTGTCTAAGGGTGCTGATTTTGAGGAAAACAATAATAGCTCTACACTGGAGCAATATAACCCATAACCACTCGGAGTGATTGCAAACACGATAAAATCGTAAAGGAACTATAACACAAGAAATTAACATTAACATGCACTGGTACGTTTTGTAATTATTGAACCATATTACTTAGAAATAGAAATGATGTGGAATCTGATCCACACTTGTCTGCCTCGTTTTCTTTCTGTTATTGAAGTAATGAAAAAAACACATTTCTAATCTCATTTGGGAAACAGATCAAACAAAAACAAATTCCAGGGCAGATTACTAGCCTCTATCGCCCATTCTACTCAATGAAAATGAACTCCAATTAATCTGAATATGAATACCTTAGCTGTGCATAAATCCTGGAGGTGTATCCCTGAGCCGCTGGGTAATGTTAGCTTTGTCATTTCATTTTGTTCATTTTGAACCTTCCCAGGAAAATCTAATCAGGATGATTTGTGGTCTTTGCCATTAAAAATGTAGGCCTAGGGCTAACTTGAGTTTGGTAATCTCCAGTGAATTGTGGTTCATTCGATTTCTTTAGTTCAGTTAGGGTGAGAAAGGGCAGTTTGCTCAGGCAATATACATTTGAACACGAACCGCACAAACCTCTCCCTGCATTCCTGTCATATTCAGCAGTGTGGAGTAGTGGTTAGGGCTCTGGACTCCTGACCGGAGGGTCGTGGGTTCAGTCCCAGGTGGGGGACACTGCTGCTGTACCCTTGAGCAAGGTACTTTACCTAGATTGCGCCAGTAAAAACCCAACTGTATAAATGGGTAATTGTATGTAAAAATAATGTGTAAAAGATAATGTAATTGTATGTAAAAATAATGTGACATCTTGTAACAATTGTAAGTCGCCCTGGATAAGGGTGTCTGCTAAGAAATAAATAGTAATAAATAATAATAACTCAGTCTTTACCAAACTCCCTTTTTTAAAACTAGATTTTTTTTAAGACAAACGTACAAGGATATACAGTATATTGGAGGTGCAAATTGTCAAACAATTTTACATGTACATACAGTAGATGTAGGTCATGCTAATTTACTTGATCATGGTACCTCATGATATTGCAAAACATGTGTCATACATTGTTGTAGGTTTTTTAATGATTTTCTATTTTTTTCGTAAGTTGTACACTGTAACAAAAATATTGGTGGTGTTCATAGGAAACCACAGTTAGATTCCAACACAAATTCCAACACATGTAGAGCTACAGTACTCCGTGTGGTAATCAAAAGTAGAGCACACATTCGGTTTCTGATTATAGTGATGAAGGCATCAGAGAAGAAAAAAATCTGAAATATTAAAAGCTCTCTTGAGAACTGTCATTTGTGTGTGTGGCTCTAAAGCAGAGTTTTTCACCCCCTGGTTTTGAGACGGATTTAAGATTGAAACTAGATGGCCAGTTAGCTCCCTCTGTTGGTAGGAAGTAGACATTTGTATTGTTTGAAGTTCTGATTTTTAAAGGTGTTCCATGTGTTTTTAAATGGTTTAACATGGTCGTTTTTTTTTTTTATTGATTTATTAAATGTGTACTTCAGAATGAATGCATCCATAATTGACCTGCTATCAAGCCCTTGATGAAAATATTAGCTCTCTAGGTGTTTCCGATAAAATGTTCTCAGTATAACAAAATAAAATAAAAATAAAAAACACTGCCTTTTTAAACCTGTTTTGTTTCCCATGCTAAAACAGAGAACATTATAACACACATTGTAGCAAATGTGTTTAGTATTTTATTTTCTATATATTTTGTTTGTAGAGCCGAGGCCTGTGGCATTCCTCCAGCATGGTCTGCTGGCAGCCGGGAGCAACTGGATCACCAACCTGCCCAACTCCAGCCTGGCTTTCATCCTGGCCGACGCTGGCTACGATGTGTGGATTGGCAACAGCCGGGGCAACACCTGGTCCAGGAAACACGTGACGCTGAGCCCAGACGAGGATGCATACTGGGCTTTCAGGTAATGAGGCAAAAGCACTGCTATCCAGGAACCCTGCGGCTGCAATTACATCTGCAGATTTTTTTAGTAAACAACTCTGTGTAAAAGTGGACTGTCTAACACAAAGGCCTCAATAATGACAGTGGTTGTTAGTTTTAAAGCATAGAAGGCCTTGTTCAAATAACTAACACAAAAGCCTGATATTTAACAGTATGTGATGTGTAATGAATGTAAGTAATACATAAGTAAGCTGTACATTGACAGTGCAATTGTAAGTGTATATTTCACACTGTGAACATTTGTAAATTTTGAACTAAAAATAAGTAAATAATGGCCAAACCTTTCTTTTTTTTATCTAGCTTTGATGAAATGGCTAAGAAGGACCTCCCTGCAGTGATAAACTTCATTACCAAGAGTACAGGGCAGGAGCAGATCTACTATGTGGGGCACTCCCAGGGCACTACCATAGGTAAGTGGAACTGATGGTTGAGCAAAACATTCTGAAGATACCATGCCTGTCACCTGATAGTGACTTTCACAGGTAGATAAGTTACAGCCTTGACATGATATTACAATGAAAGCTGAATTGACTGAGGATAACAGTGAAGAACAGCACATTAGTAACTTTAAATCATCTAGAAAGCAATTTTTTCTATGCATGTTTGTAGATTTGCCATGTTTTCAATATATTACTATGTATTATTAGTGAAAAACGATATATTATTAGTGAAAACCGTGAATATATATATATATATATATATATATATATATATATATATATATATATATATATATATATATATATATATATTATGCTTGTCTTATGTACATATTATTATTTTTTTAAACACATCACAGCTTTTATAGCCTTCTCTACCATGCCAGAGCTGGCAAGCAAGATCAAGATGTTTTTTGCCCTGGCTCCTGTGGCTACAATTTCCTATTCTACAAGCCCCATGACAAAACTGTCCATTTTTCCAGAGTTTCTGGCCTGGGTAAGTCTTCACGCATCTTGCATACAAATTACTAGCAAGACTTTATGGGTCACATACTCAAAGCGTTTCCTCCATTCTTTAATTTACTCCTATTTTTGGGAAAAGAAAAAAAAAAATCATGTTAATATTACAAAATGAAAAACAAAACACCGTAAGAGCACTTAAAATAACTTGAAATATATGACTTGGTTGTTTTGGTTCTGGTGTTGTAAAATAAACAGGTGTTTTACCACTTTGAAAAAATAGGAGTTAATTAAAGACTGGAGTAAACGCTCTGAAAATATGGTTCATGGAGTTTACTAAGTTCTTAAGCTTTTACTGATTTTAATACAGTGCTCCCTCACTATAAGGCTCTCGGTTCTAATGCTCCTTGGATATAACACTCCTACAGCATGTCCCCCAATTCCCTATACTAGTGATGCATGCAATATTTCTACATTAAATACAGTACTGGTGTTGTTCAAACTATAAACAACTTCTCAGTCTAACTTCCGTTTCTGTCTCCCTTTTGATACAGTATCTAAAGTGAAGAAAATCTGCGCTGGCACTTTATAACACAGACATCTTATTCAGCATTCGTTTTGTAACTAAATAAATATTAGTCCTATTACGTGGTTATCTTTCCTAATGTATTTACTTTTGTGCTGCGAGAGGAGCTGCGGCTTTCTCTGAGAGACGAGACGCTTCAGCTTCACTTCAGCCCCGCTCCGGCAGCCGAACCTGGACTGAGCCCATTCCCTCTTCCCCTCGCCCGACCCGCTCTCCTTCTCACACTTGGTTTGCTTGTCTGTCGCTTCGAGCTGAACTCCTGACTGCCTATTTATAGTTTAAAAACTGATCATTAAAATGATACACAAGTGGGATATGTTACCTTTTTTTTGTTTTTGTTTTTGTAAAAAATATAGCGTTGATTACATTACTTTATGCATGGTTAATTCACGGAAAGTAAAATTTTTTGCTTCACTATATGTGCATTATAGAGAGGGAGTTATTTTATTTTGTATTTTAGTCAGATGTGTGTGTTGTTATGCGTCCTGTGGCGCCCCCCCCCCCCATTTATAACGCTCTTCGGTTACAACGCTCATATTGTGCCCCCCCCGAGACCCGCGTTATAGCGAGGGAGCACTGTATATCTTTCAGACTGTGCTATTCCATATGTTTCTAATTTTGTTCTATCAGTCAGTAGGGTGCAGGGCCACCATGAACAACCAGGGCAGGCTCAACGTTATGCTCTTTGAGGCAGTTCCTAAAAGATCAGTAATGCCAACCAAACCCCTGCTGTCAGTTTTATTTAAATCTGCTGTCTGGCACGTCCTGAAAATTACTTGTAACATAATTGCATAAATGAATTAACCAATCACGTGACTGTCAGCCCATTTACAACTTTATTTTTTTGTCTGTTATTCTTACTATGCAAGCGCTGTAGATGTTAAATGCGCTATCCTCAAGGCAGTATTGTGTTCTGTTCTTCTCAATCCATAGGAGCTGTTTGGAAAGAAGGTGTTTTTCCCCCAGAGTACTTTGATTAAGTGGTTTGCTACTGGATTCTGTAGTCATGAGCGACTCGATGTCCTGTGTGGCAACATTTTCTTTGTCCTGTGTGGTTTTGACGAGAAAAACCTAAACATGGTAAGTGCAAACTTGCGAGGTTACAGGTGAACTTTGCTTTTCCAAAAATATTTGTTAGATCACGCATAAAATACACTGTTTTGGGTCCACTAATGTTGGGGCCAGCCACGTGTAGTGTCTCATAGATGTGGGCCATGCATTTCTAATGCAGCTTGTTTTGTTTTCTAGTCTCGTACCCCAGTGTACACGACACATTGTCCTGCTGGTACGTCTGTTAAGAACATGCTTCACTGGAGACAGGTACACTTTCCTTTAGATTCATAGGATTCTTACAGCACTTGCAGTCTAAGCTTCTGTTGAATGCATTTTAGGTGCTATGTGAATTTACTTTTTAAAATCTTTTTATGGCTAATCTTAAAGGGGTAGTTTATATTATAAACAATGTAGTAAAATATAATTTCTAACCTGTTTTATATGCTGGTTATGTTTGTTTCTGCTTCAATAATTAGTTGTAATGCATACTAACTATTCTATTGCTTTGCAAAGATTCTTCAAAACTAATTCTTCTGAAGTGAGGTGGGGAAGCATATTAGTGTTGCACTGTGTAGTTAAGCCCACAGGAGAAGCATTGTGTAATGAAGCCTGTGCAACACAGAAGTTTCCCCACCTCTTCAGAAAATTAAATTGGCCTTAAGGAGAACTAAGCTTTGGGTGTTATTTTACGGTCCAACAACAATTTAATCTATAACTTCAAGCAGACACTTCTAAACCTTTCAGTTCCAAAGATGGGGTACATTAATTACTATTATTAGAATACATTACTTTTTTTTGGTAGAAAAATTACTTTTACACAGTTAATAGGATAGAGAAGTCTTGTATTTAAACCCATGTGGAAAAATGGCACCACTGGGATTATTTTTACTTTGTTGTATCTATTGTGGCAATCTTAGTAGAATTAACTTGAACTAGCATTACTTTCAGTAATACCATAATACTAAATAAAATCACAAAAACGTAATTGTGGGGTGGTCGTTCAGTCCTCCAGACTCACCCTGACTATGTCTTGACAGCATATTGATTTATTTTTAAGATGGCCAAGTCTGGGAAACTTGCGGCATTTGACTATGGCTGGAGAGGAAACATGGCACATTATAACCAGGTAAACCAAATTAAAGCTAAATCTTAGGGTTGAGTTGTTGTATTCTCCACTGAAGAGGTTGAGTACTATAAGCTTACCACAGTGTGAATTAGAGAGGGAAGTTTAGTCCCCTAAATGGTAAATAAGGATCTTTTTATTTTATTGTGTTACATGTTCCCATGTGTTTCTACAACTGTTCGTGTAAGGTGTGTGTATTGTGTTAATTAATTTATTTATTTTTCATTTTGACCACTTTTTTCAACTTTTAAATTGCATTTCCTGCCTCAAGATGGCTTCACATGTACCCGCATGGACCTTTCAGAACTACATTTCCCATCATCCTCCTGCTCACATATGTAACTGAGGTGGATTTACCAGTGAGCAGGAGGATGATGGGAAATGTAGTTCTGAGAGGTCCAGGCGGGTACATGTGAAGCCATCTTGAGGCAGGGAATGCAATTTAAAAGTTGAAAAAAGTGGTCAAAATGTAAAAAAACAAAAAACTTAAAACAATACACACACCTTACGTAAACAGTTGTAGCAACACATGAGAACATGTAACACAATAAAATAAAAAGGTCCTTATGTTCCCTTTAATTCCTTCACTCCTTCAGTCAAGTCTAAAATGTACAATTTGTTTAACTGCTACTAAACGTTTAGCCATTCATTTATTTTTTTTAACTAAACTGAACAGGTAGCTTTCTTCTAGAACGTGTGGTACATTCTATATTGTTTCTTAAATGGGGAGTACTGTTTTAGCAACCTCGGGGTAGATGTACCAAGATGGGCCAGTCACAGAGCAAACATACCGCAATTTACATTTTTATTGCGACAATTTGCAAAGTATACATTTTGTCATATGTACTAAAAGAAAATATGTTCATGAAAAGAGCCGCAATATACATAATAAAATATTTGTTGTGTCTTCTTAGTGAGATCTCTAGCATACATTGCAAGAGTCGTGTGACATTGTTCAAATAAAATAGCGGGAGTTGAATTGTTGTGGTTTGCTGCAGCAGAGGGTGTCCGAAGGATAAAATCTATATATGCAAGGGTGCAAGAATCAAAATAACATAGTTTTTGTTAAATTTAAACGTCATCTATACAATGCATTCTGTTCCATATTCATTTTACCTATTTCAATACTGTAATATATATATATATATATATATATATATATATATATATATATATATATATATATATAATGAAAGGCAGTTTGATCCTATCAGATTCTAATAGTGGGGCCCCAACCTTTACCCCCCAAAAGCTTTTCATAATCATTATTTATTTCTTAGCAGACGCCTTCTTAGCAGATGCCTTATTTCTTAGCATCATACAGTAGCACCTTGCTAAACTGGACATTTTTGTCCGACATAAGGAGGTGTTAGGTTTAAAAACAATACAATAGAATCACACACACATACATTTATAGTTCTCAATGTATTTTAAATATAAATCATTGTGTGGAAATAACACTAATGTGTTTTGGGTAGGCTACACATTATATTATGTAAAAATATAAATCTGTACAGTAGGCCTATACAGTATACAGTACAGTAGTAAAATCAAATGAATACCTAGCGCACTTTCTTTTTACTTTAACCTACTGGTAACGCCAAATAAATCATGCTGCTGCATTGAACACATTGGTGTACAATGCGAATAAAAGATGATTTTAAATTGAAACTAAATGATTTGAGGGTTTTTTTTATTTTATTTTAATTATTATTATTTTTAACTTGGCCTGCTTAGTAGCCTAGACAATTAACACACAATAGATCATGGTCCTATATAGATGCTCAAAATGAGCTGGAGGGGTTAGTGGCACATGTGTGCAATCTATTGCTCCCAACACTCTGGGAAAGCCAGAAATGTCATAGAAATTTGTTTTCAAGGCTTGTAAGCACACCCTGACTTTAGTGAAAATTAGGTACCGGTACTTAGGTATAGGCCTACTGTACAGATGTAGATGATACATTATTTTTCAGTTGTTTGTACCAAACTCTGATGGAACAGAACTGGCAGTTCATCATAGGCTTCATAAACCACAAATTACCTTTTATCTCATCTTTTTCTTTCCAGTCAACTCCCCCGCTGTACTATATAAGGGACATGAAGGTCCCGACAGCCCTGTGGTATGGTGGACATGACACATTGGCAGACGCCAAAGATGTGGATGTGCTCCTGAAAAAGATCCCCAACCTGGTCTACCACAAGGACATCCCTCACTGGGAGCACCTGGACTTCATCTGGGGCCTGGACGCGCCAGAGCTCATGTACAATGAAATTGTTAAACTCATGAATCAGCATGCTTGAAGCCTTCGGGGACCAGAAACTAGGCCTTTTTGAAATGTTTCTTAATGGGTACGTTGTTATCCGAGCCAGATGTTTCCAAATACATTGATCCAAATCTAACTAAAACAAGACATCTTTCTGATGATCAAATTGAGGTGAAATTGAAGGGGGATAAAATGTGGTTGCATAAAACTGTTGAGAAAAGGCTTTTACCGGTGACTTTCTATGCAGTGATGTCATTCTGTTTAAAATGAGTGACTTAATTATTACAAGATCAACATACATTTAATAATATAATGCAGATCATTTAAAAAGTAACATTTAAACCATTAAGAAAAGTATGCCTTATGCTTAAGCTACTTTTTTTAAAGAAGACTCCTCTACAAGCAGAGATGAATAGAAAATATATTTTTAACTAATTTCAGACGAAGTAAGGTACAAATTTATCGTATCATATATACATATATAGAATAAAATAATTGTAATGGTTTAAATAGAATAAAATAATTGTTGTACGTAGGAGCGTTAAACTTTTGTTCTCAGTAATTTCTTACTAGTTTTAATTCACTAAATTTGTGTTCATTTTCTAAAATGTGCATTACACCATACACGTGTTATTGCCAATTTTCACTTTTTTAATTTTAAAAAGAGTAATGCAGTCTTATGTAAATTAGTTTGACTTATACATCATGATATATTTCCATTTATACCAGGCTGCAATTTGCACTATTTTTTGTGAATGGAAAATGGTAATGTCAAACAACTAGTATAAAAACAACTTAAGTAGACTTCTGAGAAACTTACCTTTCCTAAATGGTCTTGTTGTTAATGTAACATTGCCTTACAACCCTTTAATGCATGACATATTAAAAATAGCTGAAAAAACTGAAGTATTTTTGGGTGCAAAATGTTTTCAATTCTTTTTTTCCAAAACACTACCTCCTAGGCTATCCTGCAGTTGTTTTCCATATGTCCCCTTATATAGACTAGAATATATATATATGAGGTCACATGAAAAGGTTAATAAAATAGTGAAAATTGCACACTTAGTGTTGTTAATAGAAGACAAACTGCTTTTGTCAAATTTATAAATCTTTTCAAATTATTCCAAAAGAGCAGCATCTTACCAAAGATTGTATTAAATGTAGTGGTTTTTGTTTGCTGTGTATACAATTAATCTGTAATTTGAAAGCATCAACAGGATAGTTTAGGCTTGACTTAATGTCCTGTTGTAAGTAAAAATAATAATAATCTTTATATAGTGCCTTTCATAGTGGACCACCATCACAAAGCGCTTTACAAGATAAGAGACTAGGGTGTGTGAACTATGCATCAGCTGCAGAGTCATTTACAACAACGTCTCTCCCAAAAGATGGAGCACAAGGAGGTTAAGTAACTTGCTCAGGGTCACACAATGAGTCATTGGCTAAGCTGGGATTTGAACCAGGAACCTCCTGGACCACACAGCCTCAGCCTACCTCTGTAAAGCACTTTGTGATGATGGTCCACTACAAAAGGCGCTGTATAAAAGAGGCTTGACAAATGAGGTTCAATTCAAAGTTCAGGTCGTATACAATACATGCTGTCTTTTTAAATTGCACTGTATGCTGTTGTAATGGGACAAACCTTAATTAATTCTGATGTACATGACTGGACTTGAATAAAAACCCTTGAATTAATGGGCATTTGTAATTGTGTTTGTAAACACTGCAACATACCGTACAATTACTGGAGTACAGTAGTTGCAGCACATGGTGTGCTTTTTGGTATCCTCTACTAACATACTATGTATAATACAGACAGTTGTTCACTTGGACTAAAAACATTACTACTGACACGTGCAGTACTGAAACCTTTACCCCTAGTACTGAATCGTTTGTTCAGGTTATAATTCTGTTTTATGCAGTGATAACAATACTGTCCAGTGGTGTGTTTCCAAAGGGCTCCTATGGATTATTTTTACACCAGCATCATGGTACATTCCATGCAAGGCTCAATCTATTTGATTTAACCACTTAAACATTCAAACACTTACAGTACTTCTATCAAATACGTTTTTTCTTTTTTTTTTCTTTTTTTTTTTTTTTTTTTACAGTAACAACATCACTTAATATATAAACGTTTTTAATTCTAAAATGTAATAAATACTGTAACGGCTACTGATTTCATGTACAACAATTTAGATGCAGTACTGTATAATGTAATGAATTCAGGAAGACTGCACCAGTTGTGTTATGTACACCCTGAATAAGGGTTAGGAGCCGGTTGGGTCTGTGTTTTATCACACCAGAGCACAACCACTTCAAAGGGTCATGGTGTCCAGTAATAGCAACATTTTGTTTTAGTTTGTATTTATTTTGTTGAAAATGTGATTATATTTACTATGGGCTAAGAATGTGTTCAGTGTTGGAAATCATTACATGTCCAAGTCAAGATGATTTCTTCAGCATCTGGACAATCTTTGGAAATGTTAACCGCTCTGCAATATCCAGTTGAGACTATCCATCCTGCAAGAAAAAAAAAAAAAAGATACTATCAGAGTCAGGAACCTGTCTATCCTGCCAAGATCATCTTTAACCCCAGCATACACGTGGAAACATGTTTCTACAAAAACTGTCAGGAAACATTGTTGGGAAACTTTCACGCAGCATGTGATCATTCCTGGGGCACGCTCCAAAAATGAAGGAAAGCCTTACTGCACTAAGTGGTGCTGCACTTACAATTGCACTAAAACTTTGTAAAGTCATGTGGACAAGGGGAGTGGATTCTAAACTGGTTAAAGCAAAATGTTTCTTGAACCCTGGTCTACTCCGGGAAACATGTTTCCTTGTTTCCTCGTGTATGCAGGGCTTTATGGCAAGGAAAAGGCTCTACTGCCCAATTTAAATAAAATAATTTCCCCAGATAGATGACTTTCAAACAAATTAAGAAAGCTTTTTGTTGCTTTGTTTGATAGGCAATATTTTAATTTATCAAATTAGTATATTGTTAGATGTCCTAATAAATAATGTAGTATACCAGTATTGTCAAGTTCAAAGTAAATAACTAACTGCAGTCAGCGATTAATAAAATAACACTGTATACATGTTAGTGAGATGCAAAAAATTACCTGGTTCTTTATTGTAAGATCTGCAGTTTTTTTCCATCAGAAGAGGAACAATTTTTGTACTTCTCATTTTGCAAGCATAGTGAAGGGCTGTGTTGCCTTTCTGCAAAGGCATTTGTTTCTGTTCAGTAGAAGGTCGTATTTCAATTTATAACAGATGACTTTGATGCATCCACTAATATCACAGTTGCATTCAGTATTCTCCATTCTGAATGAACTAATGGATTAAAATACTATATACAGAGTATAATATAAAATATACACAGGCTTAAAACCCCAGACTCCAGACAGAGACACCTTGAACATTCCCTTTGGAGACTTCACTCGATATTAAAATGCTGTATATTTTACAGCAATGAGGAATTCCCCTGGATTGCATCAACTGTGTCTCCCTGCTTGATCTGTGCTTTAGTATCTCATTCAATCCAGGCAGTGGATAGAGTATAGTGACCAAATCCACCCATGGAATAAACATAATTCAATAAACACATGACAAAGAGAAATTTCAGTGTATAGCTCGCAGTATCAGGACCAGCCTGCCTTTGTCTGAGTATCAGGAGTTTTGTCTGCATGTTAGATACAGAGATATTTAGATGTCCCAGACAGACTGGCTGAGCCAGTATTCAAACTCATTTCCCTGTAAATCAGTATTATAAACATGCAGGGCCTAGAGCTAGTTTTAAATAGTACAAGCTACAGCGTCAGAGGGCAACGCAGCTCTGGGCAGCTTACAGGCAAGCCCGCAGGCGCCCAGCCATTCTACAGGTTACCCTGGTTGACCTAAGCCCTCCCCACCCGGGTAACGGTCAGCAGTGGAATAGCCTAGATTCAAACCGGCGACCTCCAGGCTATAGTGTGGAGTAGTGGTTAGGGCTCTGGACTCTTGACCAGAGGGTTGTGGGTTCAATCCCCGGTGGGGACACTGCTGTTGTACCCTTGAGCAAGGTACTTTACCTAAATTGCTCCAGTAAAAACCCAACTGTATAAATGGGTAATTGTATGTAAAATAATGTGATATCTTGTAATCGCCCTGGATAAGGGCGTCTGCTAAGAAATAAATATAGGGCGCATCCCCTCACAATAAACAGTTGTGGGACCAGCTTTAGGTGTTTAGTAATGACTTCATCTGGGCTTACAGCAGTTACAATTTTTACTGGAAATAAACCAGGCGCACCATTATAAAGAAGCCTATTAATAAAACAGGCATGAGGATCATTATTATCAGATAGTCCACATAAGAATATGTTTTCTGGATGGCGTAATGCAAACATGTCCTCTTTTTCTGCCAACAAAGAAATGAACAGTTAGTACAACATACACCTTTTAGCAATTAACCATCCTGTACTGTAGACACAAGGTTCAGTAGGGTAAGTATAAAGTGACAATGAAACTTTAGCACAAGCACCAAACAATGGGCTGGAAGGGTGGGGTTACAGAGGGTGCTGGAATTGATTCGAGGAGAGAGTCCATCGACAAGTTCACAGTTTAAAAGAAGAATGCTGTTTTCTCACCAAGACAGACCAAACTTTGACAAATGACACCCTTCTGTTCAGTTAGAAACGGTTTTGCACAGCCGTGTTTCAAAGTTGCCAAGTGATTTTATAATCACAGATTGGAATGCAGAGTAAATAAATCTGTGTTACAAAGATTGAAGGAGATACATAATGTGCTGTATTACCACTAAATCAACTAGAAGGAGGTCTGTATTATACCTGCATTGTTTGAAGCCGTTAACATGCTGTAGGCATGCATCTGTGCTGGGATTAATGAAAAAATAATGCAATTGCATCAATAAAAGGAAATCGCTTGGTCTATGAATAATTCAATCGAATTTGTCAAAGAACAGGGGGTTCATAAACGAAGCTTTTTGCGGCTGCAGGAAGCAATGCTATTTTGTTACTGAAAATCACATCTAAGTACATCTAATGGATACATTGATCTAAAGAGCAGTGGATCAATCTACTGCCTTGGTTTAGATCAGTGGTTCTCAACCTTTTTGCTTCTGAGGCCTTTCACTCAAATAAATTAATTGTTGCTTGTTTTTATATATTTCATGGTTGGTAATTAAAATGTCTCTGTAATTTGGAGGGTTTCAAACATTCAATGGACAGTACAAATTACACACTGCATTTTGAGGTATATCTCCACTTCCAGTACAAACAAAACCGAATGCTGTCTTCGTATTTCTTTAATTTTGCAGGGATGATAACGGCTTTATGTTTTTTTTACTCACAACACCACCTCCTCACTGTTCTCCAGCCCTTACAGTTGAACTTGTTGAAGGTAGTTCTTTATCATCATTCTATGGGTTCTGTTGTTTTGATGCTGATGGTAGAATTAAACATGTATCAATATCTGGTATTTATTGTGTGTGCTTCCAATGATTTTCCCTCTGCTTTGTAATCTGTCATGCTCCCACTGAAATAGCTCTATTACACCATAGTTAACCAGAGAATGTGTTATGTAACCTGAGAATGTGTTAATTTCTGCTCATGCTTATGACATGCTGAAGCTAATTGGTTTCAGCGTGTCATAACATGCAGGGAAAATAACACATTCACTGGTTTATTTTTGGAGGACCCCTTGAAAATTCCTCAAGGCCCCTAGGGGGCCGTGGACCCCCGGTTGAGAACCCCTGGTTTAGATAATATTAAGATAGGGCCCTTTGCTTGCAAGTTAGCGTTTTATGTCTGTAAGAAAAAGTAGTCCAACTTTTAATGATTTAAAACAACAGCCTTTTCACTAAAGATGCACCGGGAGATGTCTGATTTTTCCAACCTTTCAGCCTGACACAGTAACAAGAGTGTTAACTTATTTAACCTGCACAATACTTAAAGCCACTCAACTAGAACTGCTGGCACGTATGACTCGTCGTATAAAAGTGGATCTGCTCACTTCTGGAGTTCACACTTACAACCAAGACAGCCCAGGAACAGTAAACGCTTTAAAATGGACAGAAAAAAGGAATTTGAAAGTAATTGGACCACAGTCACGCTGAAGTGTGCAATGTTGGCAGTAAAACATTGCTACATCTTCCTAAACAGGAATCAATTGAGGAGCTTGGTAATTTTATTCTTGATCGCTGCCTGGAACTCTGTATGTTTTCCTTGCAAGGAAATTAGATTTTCATACATCACTTACAAAACTCCTTCAAAGTTGTTAAAATATCTATATCTATATCTATCTATCTATCTATCTATATATATATATATATATATATATATATATATATATACAGACGTGCTCAAATTTGTTGGTACCCTTACAGCTCATTGAAATAATGCTTCATTCCTCCTGAAAAGTGATGAAATTAAAAGCTATTTTATCATGTATACTTGCATGCCTTTGGTATGTCATAGAATAAAGCAAATAAGCTGTGAAAAGAAATGAATTATTGCTTATTCTACAAAGATATTCTAAAATGGTCTGCACACATTTGTTGGTACCCCTTAGAAAAGATAATAAATAATTGGATTATAGTGATTTTTCAAACTAATTAGTTTCTTTAATTAGTATCACACATTTCTCCAATCTTGTAATTAGTCACTGTGCTGTTTGGTATCATTGTGTGCACCACACTGAACATGGACCAGAGAAAGCAAAGGAGAGAGTTGTCTGAGGAGATCAGAAAGAAAATAATAGACAAGCATGGTAAAGGTAAAGGCTACAAGACCATCTCCAAGCAGCTTGATGTTCCTGTGACAACAGTTGCAAATATTATTAAGAAGTTTAAGGTCCATGGAACTGTAGCCAACCTCCCTGGGCGCGGCCGCAAGAGGAAAATCGACCCCAGATTGAACAGAAGGATAGTGCGAATGGTAGAAAAAGAACCAAGGATAACTGCCAAAGAGATACAAGCTGAACTCCAAGGTGAAGGTACGTCAGTTTCTGATCGCACCATCCGTCGCTTTTTGAGCGAAAGTGGGCTCCATGGAAGAAGACCCAGGAGGACTCCACTTTTGACAGAAAAACATAAAAAAGCCAGACTGGAATTTGCTAAAATGCATATTGACAAGCCACAATCCTTCTGGGAGAATGTCCTTTGGACAGATGAGTCAAAACTGGAGCTTTTTGGCAAGTCACATCAGCTTTATGTTCACAGACGAAAAAATGAAGCTTTCAAAGAAAAGAACACCATACCTACAGTGAAACATGGAGGAGGCTTGGTTATGTTTTGGGGCTGCTTTGCTGCGCCTGGCACAGGGTGCCTTGAATCTGTGCAGGGCACAATGAAATCTCAAGACTATCAAGGCATTCTGGAGCGAAACGTACTGCCCAGTGTCAGAAAGCTCTGTCTCAGTCGCAGGTCATGGGTCCTCCACCAGGATAATGACCCAAAACACACAGCTAAAAGCACCCAAGAATGGATAAGAACAAAACATTGGACTATTCTGAAGTGGCCTTCTATGAGTCCTGATCTGAATCCTATCGAACATCTATGGAAAGAGCTGAAACTTGCAGTCTGGAGAAGGCACCCATCAAACCTGAGACAGCTGGAGCAGTTTGCTCAGGAAGAGTGGGCCAAACTACCTGTTAACAGGTGAAGAAGTCTCATTGAGAGCTACAGAAAACGTTTGATTGCAGTGATTGCCTCTAAAGGTTGTACAACAAAATATTAGGTTAGTGGTCCCATCATTTTTGTCCATGCCATTTTCATTTGTTTTATTATTTACAATATTATGTTGAATAAAAAATCAAAAGCAAAGTCTGATTACTATTAAATATGGAATAAACAATGGTGGATGCCAATTACTTTTGTCAGTTTCAAGTTATTTCAAAGAAAATTGTGCATTCTTCGTTTTTTGTGGAGGGGTACCAACAAATTTGAGCACGTCTGTATATAGGAAGCTGCACAAACTTTCCCAATAATTATGTCATCTCACTTGTTTGTGAAATCTCTAAATTCTGCATTACCTTGTAATTCTCCTTTAAAAAGACAATTATTTTGAAAACTTTTTTGTTTGTTTGTTTGTTTTTTTAAACAGTTGAATGCATCACATTTGAATGAACTAAAGATCCTGACATGTGTTGCCAGGAATGGCCACGTTTTCATTCTCTTGAAATCTGGCTGAAACAGAGTATCAAGAACAAGAGTGGAACTGTGCAATAGGAACGTTTTGAATTAAAAATGAAACTAACCAGACTGTCATTGTTAACACGCTTCTCTCTGTTTTTAACTTCAAGTCGCTGTTTTGCTCTCTTGTCCAAATCTCTGCATTCACTGTGGAGGGCCTGTTATTGAGGTACAGTATGAATCTGGTGAGACTGCTTAGTTTTTAAACCAAGGCAGGCTGACTGAAAGGACAAATATTTCCTGAGGTTGATTTTCTGAATCAGACATCCCATTTCTTTCAAAACAAAAAATTGTAATTGAGGTGTTGAAAGTGCAGTGGATTTAATTACACTGTCCAAGTTGTTTTTATTGTAAGTTGTGTAACAGATACTAAGACCAAGATGGTTAATATAAAATTTGATACATTTGTATATTCATATAGTTTTTTTCCTCTCTGAGTTTCTGCTTAAGCAGCAGTTACCTGTCAACTGAACCTCAGCGAAGCAATGTCTGGTACCCGGGCTAGGAGGTAGTTAAAACAAAAGCATTTTTGCGGGTAAAGTTTCCTTGTAAAACTGACCCTAGGTTTTCTCCACAGTTCAAACTGATGTATCAAATGCAATTATACGGGTTGGGATGAAGATTGTTGTAGCCCTGTCTACTTATGTAAACACATGGACACAGTTAATATTGAATAGAGTAATAGGAATTGCACCTGTGTGTGTGTGTGTGTGTGTGTGTGTGTGTGTGTGTGTGTGTGTGTTTTAAAGCATTTAGGACTTCTGTTTATTGGTTATCGACTGCTTTATTGTGCTACAATATCTGTAATCGGATTTCAACTATGCAGAAATACATACATTACTAGTTTTTATCAAAAAAAAAAACATAAAGTGGTGTTGGCAATCAAGCTGTAAATACCTGGATGTTGATCTGTGTGGTCCGATGGTTGAAGAAAAGGGCTTGTAACCAGGAGGTCCCTGGTTCAAATCCTGGCTCAACCACTGACTCATTGTGTGACCCTGAGCAAGTCACTTAACCTCCTTGTGCTCCTGTTGAGCTGTTGTTGTAAGTGACTCTGCAGCTGATGCATAGTTCACACACCCTAGTCTCTGTAAGGGGCCTTGGATAAAGGTGTCTGCTAAATAAACAAAAAAGTAATAATAATATCCAGGGACTACAGAACTACCGCTGTACTTCTTATCTGAAAATTGTTATGCTAAATTCACAGGCGGTCTATTACAGTATTATTACCTAATATAAGAAAATCAATATTTTCAATTGAATGCCATGACACTTGTGTAAAGAGCTATAGCATGTTCAAAACTCTCATTGGTATGTGGTGCACATGCTCATAGTTTTTATATAGTTTGCCCTGGTTGCTGTATGATTTTTATTTTTATATATATATTTTTAAAATTTGTTTTTATTGTTGTTATTAGTATTTTACACCAAAACACATCACCATTGTCAATGAGGCTAGTTCCTGACAGGTATGCTGATGTGTTCACTTCACTTTAGGAGTCTGGCTAAACCTGAGGATCAAAAATATGGGTGTAACTGACTGTTCCATCAGAAATGTTTAACTTGATTATATTTCAAAAACAATAAAAAAGAAGCAACATATCCTCTGGCTGTTTCATGTTTGAATTAATGGACTGTCTAGGTACTGTACCTCAATATAATATCCCCATTTCTCTTCTTATATCAGCTGGGAACTCTGCAGGCTCCACTTGGTGATTTTGCTGCAGGTCAATCCTTTGTTAGTAAATTGCTTTGGTAAATTATATTCCTCGCCCGTTATGACTTCGAAAGACTTCCAAGTTATGGCAGACGTCGTTTCTTAAACTTCTTGTTGCTACAATTTGTCATAACAGTGATGCAAGACCGAAAAACCCAGCCCCTGGAGGGTGTGGTTTTGTTTCACGATATATAGCGTCAGGAAGTGAACAAGGAGTTTCCCATCACCTTAAATTACACCTGCTTTTAGGTTTGGTGTGGTAAAACAACAAGTCGAAACACAACTAACTGAAGTACTTTTGTGAAATGCAGTGACGTTCATCCACTGTATGCCCAGCCAATGTAAAAACGTTTGACATATGCACTTATATACACTCAATAACTTTTGCTAAAGACATTTAGCATGTTGCAAAACAGGTAAGGACAAAACAGAAAGATACAACGACTACTGTACTGTAACAAGCCTTGTAGGTTTACGTATATGCCAAAATGTGTGTTGTATTATGCATTATCACGTATGGCTTCAGTGCATAATGTGTACCATCTGCAGATAACCCGGTATTCCCAGGAGTCTCGTCCATGTGTAACATACCCGACTCTGTTGAATGTGCACCACCCAACATACAAATCCTTCTCACCAGGATAATGTTTCTGACTGACAAAGGACTGCTAACTGCATAACGTGAATGTATCCGATCTCCTCGACAGTGTGCCATGCAAACGTAATATCGCTTACCACATGTGGTTGTAGTTGATCTATTGTTCCTCATAAAGAAAACGCATACCAATAATGCTATGCTAGTATAATAACGTACTAGTGAATGTGCAGAAATTGAATATGAATTAATAATACAAATCTGCTTCCGGTGGAAAAAAGAGACGGAAACATGTGTAAACTACACGATCATACTGCTTTAGCTGCATTACATTGGGGATTATCTTGAGCAGATGCTACAGAAAAGCACTCCGTAGAAAAGGAAAGTACAGTAACTACACAAACATAAAAACATGGTATAAATATACTACAATTAAAATAATCTCAAATGTGTAATTGTAGACAATTGCGTTTCTATATGTTACAATAAATGAGCACCACATTATTCATATTTAAGTTAACTTATGCACGGTACACATACTGTAGTTTTGCACACCTCTTTTGCACAGGACAAACAGTATTGTACCCCGATACAAGATGAACGAAAGCAGATACAGCGCATGCGTTTCAATATTATAAATCATTTGCTTTAATTTACTACAGCATAATTTAACGTATAAACAAACTTGCCCATACGTAGATACAGTTCTGTGTCATGCATAACTTAAGATGGGTTTGTTGTGGGTGGACACAAGACAGTACTCGAATAACTGACACATTATTACTTTATCATCTAGTACGACAATAACAAATCTGCTCCGGTACAGTGTTACACTGTAACCTTATTTTGTCACTGACACATCCGTGCATTGAAACCGCTGCGCTCTTCCTACGGGGATTAGATTAGAGGGCTGTGGAAGCAAAGCTCCCTTCCTTATGCAGTGGGATACTTAACGTGAGAGCCCGCTTTCAGCCATTTTACAAACGAGAAAGTGTGACTGTCTGCTTCTGCTGTTCATTATAAACAATGCCTTTAAAAGACAAAAGCTAAAAACACGAGGTTTGGGATTTGAAAACAGTCATCGCCGCTGCCTTAATATTACTGACGCGGGCAGTTATTATTTGCGGCGAATTCTAGCATGTGCTCCATGTAACCCAAAGGGATACGCACCAGGGGAAGTGAAGGCACAGATTATAACTGGTAAGCATTTTTATTTTCATTTTTACCTATTATTATAATATTTATTTATTTCAAGGGTTTATTTTATTGCATTTATACTAGAAACATCAATAGACGGACAGAAATACGACACAGTTGTCTTTACTGCCACCTGTGTGTTGGTTGTGTTCAAAATTGTGTATTAGATTTTTAAGATGCATCTTTTTAGCTTGCTTTACCTATGATATGTAACGTTTCTTTTTTTAAAACACTAACTGAATGTATTTGGTTAACGGTTTATTTCAAACAATTATTTCTTGCTTAATAAAAAAATATATATTATGAAGTCTACAATTCCATATGTTCCTTGATAAATGCTCATCGTTCACGGTTGTAGTCCGCGGCGATTAAATCGGCCATGCAAATACAGTACAAATACAAAGTTAAAGTGCACGTTCTTAACCCATTTTGTAAAACCACCCAGTTTAATAAATTACGAGTTGGGTTACAGAAACAAAACTAGGTTCAAATGCAAGCATAACAAAGATAATTTTTCTCCCAAATTCATTTATAGTCTGTATTACACTCCAGTATCACTTGTTATTTTAATGTGAACTTATTTTTTGACATTTTTCATGTAGGACTTGATTAATAATAATAATAATAATAATAATAATAATAATAATAATAATAATAATAATAATAATAATAATACATTTGGTGTTACAGATTTAATTACAGTACTGTCGACATTATTGCAGACACGGTGATGGTTCTAGTTACAGTACATGCAAGAACAATCTAGATGTGCAGGGAGGAATAGAAAAAATAGGCATTGTGAGCGGTTACTAGTGTTCCCTCAGCAGGTGCTTTTTTTACCACTGAATATAGACCACTGTACATGCGTCATTTGCTGAGTAAGAAGGAATTGAAACTCAATTTCACCCACTGCACTCAAAAATAGAGCATACAACTATGATGCTAAATCTGTAACATCTAAAACATGCAAACCAGTTTTCAGTTTTATACATACTATATGGCCTGCCTCACTCCTAGGACTCTTCCACATGAAACATTACTGATTTGTGCATTCTTGCTACAGAAGCCTTTCTGCCCTTAATGAAAGTCTTTTAGATCTGCAGGGTTGACCCATCATGACTGAAACTTGTTTTTGAACAGGGAGATGCAACTTCTATATATTGCATAATACATGTCTGGGATGCTATTTGCATAATAATAATAATAATAATAATAATAATAATAATAATAATAATAATAATAATAAAATCGGTCATGTGTGGAACAATCTATGTAAACAGATATGTGCTGCATATCACAGGTGTTTACAATTTTCTGTCCCCCTCCCGAATGTTAAGCTCTGTCTTAAATTCACAGCAACATACTTGCCAATTATACATAGTTTGTAATTTACCATTCCTTCCTTAATTTTGCAAACGCAGTGTCTTTCAATTCCATATATTTTATGTATTTTTGTTTATGACTGTAAGTCGCCCTGGATAAGGGCATCTGCTAAGAAATTAATAATAATAATAATAATAATAATAATAATAATAATAATAATAATATATTGATACTAATTGAATAGCAAAATACACTCCAGAATCCAAAACAAAAAGTGAAAAACAAATGTTCAAACCAAGGCCAGAGGAAGTGGTAATTGGCAAATGTATGTAAATATATGAGAAATGGTGTTGGAAAAATGAAAAGTGGACTAAATATAACCTTAATGGTATTATGTATTAGCTTCTTAAAAAAAACTGCAGTGTTCCACATTTCATTTTGTGTTTACCACATTCTTTGACAGTTTAGCCCATTTTATTAGTTTGTTTAGATTGTCAAGGGTGGAGCATCAGCAACCAATATTAATCTGTAATGTGGACACAAGCGTAGCAACACCCCATTGGTGGGGGGAAGGTATAAAAGAGAAGGTGGAGCCTTGTGAATGTACAATATGAACCCAGCTCTCCACTGTGATTGAAGGCATTTTCTTAAAAGATGTGCCTCACAAGGAAACCCAAGTAAAAGTTAGTGGTGAGACCAACATAACTTCTTTATCGGTGGGATTGTTACAAAAACTATGGTGACCCTTGGATTCTTTTGCAATTTTGAAGTTACACATATATAGTGATACTACCTACAAAGATTAATTGAGTATGAAGATCTATTTGTATTGTGGTGATTACTTTAAGGTGTTGTGTGAAACACCAGTGCAGGTCTCAATACTACCACTTTGCACAACACAGTGGAAGAGCAGAGAAGGATTTTGTTCTTTCTACCTTGTTTGTTTAGTAACTCGAAAATGCTAAAGGTGCTACTTCGGAAGAAACACTTAGGCAGTGTATATTCAGAATCTAAATTGCTTCAGCAATAATTTAAGAAAAAATGTGTACATTTACTAAACCACTCATTGGAGATGAGCAAGTGTTGTGTTATTGTAAATGTTTTATTACAGTGATAGTTGGTGAATAGTAGGTATATATCAGTGTTTCCTAATATTAATTTGCAGATTCTGGTGTGCACTGTGCCTAGTACAATATTATCTAGTATTATCTGTGTGTTCCTCTATGAAGCCCGATAAGTACAACATATTAATATAGTAGACAGCGTAAAAATTAGAAATGTACAGCTGTTTAGAATTTAGCTTTTCTGTTGGTCTTTTAACAGTAGTTATTTAACTTACTTCTTAATTGTTATGCACAGTGAAGATATTCCTGCTGCTTTAGGCAGTCTGTATTACTTGAAGCAATGTCTTAGACAGCTGCTTTATAAGCGTTTATTGGAGGATAAGAGTTGTGTTTTCTATAAGTTTGCTTTGCTATTTTTTTTTATTGTCAGTCTTATAAATCCACCCAATAGTGGAAACATTCTTCTGTAACAATGGGGTTATAACACAAAGGCCACTTTAGTGAAGACAACAGTTTTGGCCTGTATTTTCCTACAGGAGATGACCTCTTCTATTAAGAGCTGACAGGACTTAGTTTTAGTGCAGAAAAAGATAATTTCTTCCTAACAGAAGGACTCAATTACCTTAGATACAAGCTGGTATCAGACAAGCCACAAAAAAGGGTTTAAAGGGTCATTGCTTGATTATGGTCTGGATGAATAATACCTTTGGGCCGACCTGGTTTAAAGCATGGAGATCTAGCAAAGAATGCAAGATTCCCACTTCAGACCATCATGTCACTTTTTATCTGTTGTTTTAAGAGCCTCTTTCTTATCCACTTACAAAAGTACTACATTATTGTATAGTACATGCAAAAATACCTTAGTAAACATGACTAGTATATAGTATGTTGTGAATACTATGTACTGGTTGGCCAGGCTGCAATACACACACCCTATACTGTATATGTACTAGAGGACAGAAAAAAACAAAGCAAGTCAAAGCCAGTGAAGAAGTGGGTGAGATTAACAATCCGAACCCTTTCAACTCAAACCGTGTGCACAACAAATGCACCCCCCCCCCACCCAAATGAAATACCCATCCCGCACTGTATTTGTGTGCAAACTTTCCATATTGCGGTTTTGAGGAAAGTCCCCCACTACAAACAGTCAATTCAGAATTGAAAAAAGTTGATATTTGCTTGGTAAACACTGAATTCATAACAGCCGATGCCTTTGTAAGGTGGACTTGTTGAGAACAGCAAGTGTACAGGATTGTTTAAAGTCACATTACACTTTGAACTGTTGCTGTGGGGGAAAAAAATAATTCATGACCGATCTGAAGGAAGCCAACCATGTGAACATTCTATGATAGTGGCTACTGTGTTTGATATTTTTTATTTATTTATTTATTTATTTTTAATTTTTATTGGAAAAATGCCATATGAGCTTGTGACAGAGACAGGATGATTCTTGGTGATAAATCTCCCTCCCGACCTGTGAGGGTGCTGTTTAAAGGGAATAGAGTGCCCTGGACTGGATGGCCAGACAATTAATTCCCAGGGTTAGGTGCAAGTCGGCCATCTAGAAAGGGGGCGGAGCTGCGGTACATACACCAAGTCATCGACCCGGATGGGAAACGATGTGGCAGTCGCGGATTGGAGGAGCGGTTGCAATCGTTAACCAAGGGTGGCGTGACTGACAGTATATAAGGGGATGTAGCGAGGTGATCTGTTCCTTTGTATGGTTAAACGCTGAACCGTAAGGTGAATCGTATTGTTATTGTGAGTGTTTTGTTTGTTTTGTCGTGTTTAAAATCTACTTGTTTGTTCTTATTAGACAGCTAACATGATCCGGAGCTGTCGCTACAGGCCAGCACTAAACCCGGACAACACTACACTTGTTCACAATTATTTGTATTTTCACCACGAGCACTACAGCACTCACTTTGGACTTGTGACCGTGTTTGTGTTTATTGTGTGTGTTTAAATACTGTGTCTATTGTTTCGGGACTGAACCCGTGGATTTAAACGGAGCAATACGCATCGCTGTGTATTGAATGTTCTTTTTATTGTTTATTGTTGTCATCAGACTTTGGATTATAAATAAACCACCATTTCACCAGTACTTTGTTGTTTGTCTTTGTCTTGAGCACTGCATCACCTCTACACCTGCGCACTGCAAACCACTTTGCCACAGAGCTATAATTAGCTTGTTTACAACGGCGTCCAACAGCAAATTACAATCACATAAAAACACGGAATACACATTTAAACCTCTACACCTCATACACATACACAGGGCTTCTTCAGATAGTGGAACAACTCATGTTTTAATTGACGATGGGAAGTCTCTGATTGAAGTCCCATCGGCAATGCATTCCAATCTGAAACTGCAGCAAAACCAAAAGATTTCCTTCCAGTAGCACTTTTTACCATCGGTATTTTAAAATATTTGGCACCACAAACATTTTGTAAGCTGTAATCACAGGTAAACTGGAATAGATTACTCAAATAAACAGGCAGTTTGTTAAACTCCCTTTTAAAAAGAATCTGATTCCAGTGAAAGTTCCTTCTATTATCAGGTGACAACAAGTTAAACCTGAAATACAAGGTACAGTGATGTTCTAAAGGAGTACACTGAAGAGCAAATCTACAAATACTGTTAAACATGTTATCAGTCTTCTTCAGCGATTTTGACTTGACAGTTGAACCCTTCCACATTTCATTTGTATTAACTACAGGCCGCATGCACTGCAAGGAGACAGAGTCTATCAAGTGGATCAAATCTAAGAAAAAGCTTTCTTCAAGTCCTCTCGTTTTTATCTAGTTATGATTTCCTTTTTTTAAGGTCTGGGTTTTAAATTTTTGTTTTTAAAAAGGTCAGGTAAGTGTTGCATCCTCTGTGAGTTTAACTAAATTATTGGCGCCAGGCGGCTGTTTCTGTGCTGTCAATATAATCTTTATGACGTTTGTTCCTCCAAACTGTAGAGTATCATTTTATCACAGAGTAACAGGATCTGGAAGCCCAATGAAAGTGAATGGCACTTACCATATAATATTTAGTATTTGGAAAGTTCAAGAATGATTGATTCTACCCAAGACTATATAGGCAGCATCCTACCAATAATGAGTGAGAGTCTGTGTAGAGCTGCAGTCAAAATCTAGGTAAGGAAATCAGGCTGCTGAAGAAGAGTATTACTCTGTGAAGAAGATTACAAAATGCAAGGTCTCTCATTTAAAGATACACAGGCCTTTTTTGTTTGCTAATTCAATACGTAAACAAAGCTTTGTTTAAATATTTTACTTTGAATGCCTGTCTGTCTATAATATCATAAAAATAGATTACCCTGGTTGTCTCAATCCTTCTGAACAGTTTGAAAGAAATCTAGTGTACAGCTGTTGTCAGTCTACATAAATACATTACCAGATTCCCAAAGGATTAAAATGACCTCAAGACTAATGTACATACCACTGAGCCAGATGTCAATAAAGAGCATATTTTTTGCAGACAGATGATGTACTAATGTAAGTCCATCCATAAGATTTGACAAGTCATGTGATCAAGGGTGTGTTGTTTTTAAGCCATGGCAGTAGTCTAAATAAATGCTTTTTGTTTTATGGGTGCATGATATAACACTGAGGCACGCTGAGTTAACTGCTTTGATTGGCTGATAAGTCAGGTTTAAACCTTGGTTGCAGTTAACGGAAGCTAGGTCTGAAAAGATAACAGTGGAGTGTACAATGTTTCTACCTCACATCGTAAATGTAGCTGTATTGTGTACAAAGCACGATTTAAATGCATCAAAACAGACTTGAAAAGTCATTCTTTGAACATTACTTGACTTGCATCTCTGTGAATAGGGCCACTGTTTCATTGTCTTTGAACATTACTTGCCTTTTTTCCTTCAGTGCAAAAAATACTTTCTATGTGATTTGCAGATGGAAAACGCATGCTGTCAGCTCTTTTTGGCAGTTAACCTTGGATTCATGGACGAATTTGTGTACCATAAGCATTGAAACAGGTACAGTGATTTTAAATTAATTAGATGCATTATCTTGCTGATTCGTCTTGTTACATTATACCACAGTTACATGTTTACACACACTTATATCCAGAGACCTGTCTTTCCAATTGTAATAAAACTTGGTTAGGGTGTTCTTTAGTGCAGATTTGGAGAGTAGCAGAATCTGGGGATATAAGGAGATGTCTGTATATATTTACGTCTGTACATATGTTACACATTTTTACATTTCTTATAGAGAACCACTTATCCAGTTGTGATGGATATTCTTTTCCATCTTTGAGAGTACTAGAATGTGGGTAAATGGTGGAACACTTGCATTTTGACAGATATGGTGCTGTAGGTCAGTTCCACCTGTCATTTCATGATACTGACAGCATTGTTTTTGTATTTACAGTGATGGTAGGGATGTACATTACTAGCATACTTGTTAGGTCTAATGGCAGCACACGTGGCTTATCTGTGGTGGGCCATTACTGTCATTCTGTCATTACATGTACTAAAATCACAAATAAGAAACCAATACAGTAGTAAAATGGGGTTATTGAATGTTATGATATGGAGTGGCACAGCACAAATCTGACTTTTCTATATTTTGGTAATATTAATTGAAGCACACTAACTAGCATTTAACCCGCTAAATTTAACATTATAAGTATTTGCCAGTGCTTTGTGGTATTTTTATAACACCGCTAATGAAATTGAATTCTAGTGCCAATTAGCAAGGGAACTGAATGGTTTTGTTCTTTATATCCTGTTGGAGGGAAGGCAGTTGATTTCTGCATTTATAGGAAGTATCCATAAATAAACTGGAGATTTTATACACAAGATGCAGAAGGTTAGATGACCCACCAGGGACCTGCATATATACGTCAGATTGTCTCTAGAATGGGGAAATGGTTCAGAAATAACAGGTAACATGATAGCTCACCGGGCAGTTTATCTCACTCGAAGCCAAAATGTCAGATCTCAGGAGAATACTGTGTCAGTCATTTCAGCTCCCAGCTGTGTTTACGAGAGCCCGCTTTACCATAAAGTGAAATAAATGCACACTCAGACAGACATTACTTATAAGCAGTGGTCGAGATAAACTGTGTACCTATCGTATTTACCCATTAAAAAATCTGTAATACGCACTAAATTTAAATTTAATGCATAACAATATGCATAGCAATTTTGCTGCACAGCTTGTCTGCTCCCCTAAAACTTCCACTAACAACTACATCCCCTAGATTTCGAAGCTACACAGGTTGAAGCTTAAACACCCTAGTCCAGCTACAAATTCAACTGGATCCATCGTCAGAGGCAATTCCAGTGGCTATTAAAGATGCCTATAATATTAAACAAACTGTTTTATAACAGATTAATGCATTTCCTTATTTTATTTATCTGTATGGCTTTATGTGAAGTTTTAACATGTTCACTGAGTAACGTAATTAATTTGCAGTCAGTGTGGTACCTGGAAAAAATGTGCTGAGCCGATAAAGAACCTTGTAGAACACACGTGTGGTTGTAGAGTTATTCAAAGTAACATTGCAGTTAAAATGGAAGGCTCTTTTTTAAGTCTATTGGCTGGCAATCACATCAACACCACTTTGACAGAAGATCCCAGAGCTTGCTATATATCTTACAGTTTTATGTGTGTGTGTGTGTGTGTGTGTGTGTGTGTTCACTTTCAAGCCCTAAGTGCCACTATGCAAGGCAGATTTAATGGAGTAGACCTCTTGCTGCCAGGAAGTGGAGTGATAGCATAAGCCTGGGGTTCTACTGGAGTTAAAGATACACAATGCCTGTCTGTTAGGAAGTAAATACCTTCAGTATTACTGTACATTCATATAATATTGAGCTGGCTGCTTCAGTTACTGTAGTAGTTGAAGGGATAAAGTGAAACCAATGGAAAGATTATCAAGCAAATACCGTAAGCAGAGCAGTGTGCTAATTGCACTGACATTAGTGGAATTGTCTGGATTGATTTTCTTCTCCCCCTCTCCTTCTCTTGGCAGTATTGGCACTGTAAATGACAGATGGATGCAATAGGCAGAAGCAGAGGCCCTCCTAGTTTCCAGTGTGCAGGCAGCATGGACCACACCTTCAGCTTCAGTACACTAGTGAGTATCAAGTGTTATCATTTTTGGATGGGAGGAAACCTAGAAGATCCATTACTGATCAAAAGAGGAACATTTACACATGCTACATAGTGTACATTAAGAATGCAATACTTTTCACACAGTGCCACTTGATTCACACAGCTGCATGGTTAGATAATGATATGATAGATTCTGTGATTCCACTGGCAGAAGAAGCTGGCCGCGGAGCCCGATCACACTGACGTGAGCCTGTCTGCAGAGGAGCGAGTGAGAGCTCTGAGTAAGATGGGCTGCAACATTGAAATCAACGAAGACATCACCCCCCGGCGCTACTTCCGCTCCGGCCTGGAGATGGAGCGCATGGCTGCTGTTTACCTGGAGGAAGGGAACCTGGAGAACGCCTTTGTCCTGTTCAATAAATTCATCACGTAAGAGAAACATCCTTTTTAATCTTCATATTCCAGTCAGATTGGCTTCAGGCAGGAGCAAACCAATCAAGGTATAACTGGAGCAATTATTAATTATGCAAACTTTGATGCTGTCTCCATCTTTGAATAGCGTGCACAGACAGTTCTTCCTGCAGGCTTATTTTGATTTAGCTGTACAGTAGCACCAGTTGAAAGTAATGACATAAATAATGTGATTTTAATAAAGTGAATTGTGTAAAAAAAAAAAAAAAAAAAAGTTTCCAGCTAAAAAAATAAATACATTGAAGATGAAATGGTGTTAAAAGCACATTCGGCAGGGCTCCCAAGTGGCGCATCCAGTAAAAGCACTCGCTGGAGTGCAGGATGCGCTCTATAGCCTGGACATTGCCGGTTCGAGTCCAGGCTATTCCACAGCCGACCGTGGACGGGAGCTCCCAGGGGGCGGCGCTCAATTGGCCGAGCTTCGTCCGGGGGGAGGGAGGGTTAGGTCGGCCAGGGTGTCCTAGGCTCACCGCGCACCAGCGACCCCTATAGTCTGGCCAGGCGCCTGCGGGCTTGCCTGTAAGCTGCCCAGAGCTGCGTTGTCCTCCGACGCTGTAGCTCTGAGGCGGCTGCACAGTGAGTCTGCAGAGTGTAAAGAAGCGGGCGGCTGACGGCACACGCTTCGGAGGACAGCGTGTGTTCATCTTCACCCCTCTCGAGTCAGCGCAGGGGTGGTAGCGGTGAGCTGAGCCTAAAAATAATT
>NC_081195.1:14749016-14779016 GCF_902713425.1 Acipenser ruthenus | reverse complement strand
TTTAAAAAAAAAAAAAAAAAATATGGCAGATTTTGAGAATAATATGCATGGAAAACCTAGGGATGTATTTAAATGGGTTATCAACTGACACCATACTTTAAACCAAGCCATAGAACTGTTGATACTGTAAATCACATATAGTACTATGTACTGTAAAAGTCCCAGAATGGCCATTTGTATCATATTGTATTTTTCACTTGATTTCCAAGCCAGTTATCATAACAGCCAGTCTTTCAAAACCTTTGGTATCCATTTTATTTTCTGTGCACATATTCCTACTCTAAATTCAGATAAAAGGCAGAAAGGCAGTCATGTATAATCTGTGTAAATTGTGAGTGTCTGCTTTCTGTAACCTGGGGGCCGTGTGTTTGAATTGGGCAGAGTAAAACTGTGGAGGAGTGCTATCAGAGCCTGAAGCAGCTGCAGCTGATTGAGGAGGAGAAGCAGCGTGTGACCCAGCTGAGGAGGCTGCAGATCGAATCGGAGCAGTTCCGCTTCTTTGAGGACCAGCTTCGCCAACAGGATCTCGCCAGCAGGAAAGAAGAGGCCGGGCCCAAGGTTTCGGAGCAGACTGATGGTGGAGCGCTGTCCTGCTTGTCCTGTCCTTCTAAAAACACCAAAGGATCCTCCTGCCCAAATCTTGCAGGTTCAAGCCAGTCCCCTGCTGTAAACAGAGCTCTCAGTGCCATTCAGAGTGAGTACCTCTCAAGTCTATAAATACAGATAACCTGGGCAACGGCAGATAGATTTGCATTTGGGTTCCCTTTTCATCTAGTTTCTATAGAGGCATTGTTTTGTAATACAAAGATCGCACTATGGCACTCTATATTTACATACAAAATCATATCACATTATCACAAAGTGACAATGTTCGTCATTATTCTTTATGTTAATATGATTTATGATGTTATTTTCAGTTCCATGTCAATTGTTGCCATCTTAGAAAAAAAAGCTTTAAAAATGCCAAAAATAAACATAAGAGATGAAGGAAATGTCAGAAGCTGTGTTGTCTGTGAAAACAGCTATTCCAGAGTGTCTCTTCTGTTGCAGATCAGAAGTTAGAGGGGCTGAGGAGTGTTGTGATCCCCAAGGACCTTTCCTACAAGTTTTTGGTTCTTGCAGACAACAATACAGCAAGAGGAATAGAAACCTGTGGGATTCTTTGTGGAAAATTGGTAGGTTGTGTGATGGTCATCTTTTTGCCTTGATGGTGTTTTATTTTTTTTTTAATTTAGTCAGTGCCAATTATTTTTTATTATTTGCTCCCCAATTTGGAATGGCCAATTATTTTTAGGCTCAGTTCACCGCTACCACCCCTGCACTGACTCAGGAGGGCGAAGACGAACACACGCTGTCCTCCGACGCGTGTGCCGGCAGCCGACCGCTTTTTTTCACACTGCGGACTCACCATGTCGGAGGACAAAGCAGCTCGGGCAGCTTACAGGCAAGCCCGCAGGCACCCAGCCAGACTACAGGGGTCGCTTGTGCGCGGTGAGCCGAGGACACCCTGGCCGACCTAACCCTCCCTCCCCCCGGGTGGCGCTGCCCTCGGTCGGAAAAGGAATAGCCTTAACTCAAACTCGCGACATCCATACTATAGGGCACATCCTGCACTCCACGTGGAGCGCCTTTACTGGATGCGCCACTCGGGAGCCCAAGATGGTGTTTTTTAAAGGAGTGATAGCAAGTCTTTAAAAAAGATCTATGTTCTTACCTAGATATTATTAGATCTAGCAACATTATACCTGTCCACCGTTTTTTGTGTTGCAGATCCTTTGTTTCTTTGCTTGTTTTTTATACTTTAATTTGTGACGTGCAGCGCTGCCTCCTGGTACCAAATCACATCCTGCTCCTCTAGTTTCCTACAGACTATATAAGCTGCAGCACAGGAAGTTTGCAGATCACAGTTATGGCGTGAATAAAGAAGGCTGTCAAGCTGCATTGTGCTGTATGGCATGTCTCGCTCACATGCCATGCTAATTCTGTTTCAGACCCATAACGAGTTTACAATAACTCATGTGATAGTGCCCAAGCAGTCTGCTGGCCCAGACTCCTGTGACGTGGAGAATGTGGAGGAGCTCTTCAGCTTTCAGGACCAGCACAATCTCCTCACTCTCGGATGGATCCACGTAAGTTCACTTTGCCTCGATAATGGATTGAAACAGAAAGCTGGTCCTTGACATTTTATTTTTTTACATTTCTGGTGGGAAATTAGTCTTTTACTAACTCTTCATAAAAATCAAATCAAAAAGACGTCTGGTCAAAATGTTTGCCCAATAATTTCACTGGCTTATTTTAGTATTGCAACATGCATGTAAGTTGTTAATTTACACTTGCATGTTTGTAGTTTTATGTTCAAACTGATAAACACAGATAGAACGGCCATGAAAAAATAAACGAAACCACCAAATTTTTCTTTTTTTTTTCACATAACCACAGAAGGAACACCAACTGTAAAAGCCATACATTTCTAAAAATAAACACTGTCAACATTGAAAAATCTTTTTAAAAAATCTAAACATCTGAATTTCTACCATTCATTTCCTTTACACTTTGGTTCACTTTCCCAGTAACCAATCACTGCTTGTTTTCAATGTCTGTGTTCTTTCATGCTACTTCTAGAATTCGAATGAGATAGATGCATGTAGTATTGTGTCCGTGTATCATTAAATTATCCAAGGAGAGAAACAAATCAAATACACGTTTACCATAATGTACGCATACACCTATGAAATGATTGCAATGCATATTACTGGAATTATTTTCCAATAAAGCGTACATCATTTGTGTGACTTTAATGGTGTGCACTATTCACAGACACACCCAACTCAAACAGCATTCCTATCAAGTGTGGATCTCCACACCCACTGTTCATACCAACTGATGCTGCCGGAGGCAATTGCGCTTGTATGTTCACCAAAACACAACGAGTGAGTATAAAGGTGTCTGTGCAAAATGTATCTCTTAATGTACCTATATGCTCAATGTAAATAGCTATTGTGTTATAAGAGGGAAGGGAAGGGCAGAATCATGTGCCTTGAATAGCAAATGAGAACTGGATCACTCATTTAATTGTAGGGATCTTGGTTTAAAAATGCTGTAGTGGCATTTTGGTGTACTGTAATAAAGAATAAAATAAAGTGGACTAATAGATTTAGCAAAATTAGTTTTTAATCAGACTAAGCTTGAATGCAAAAGCACAGCAAGGAAAGCACGGAACAAGCTTATGGAAAATAATCAGGTTTAAAAAAAGAAATAAAAAAAACAATGCTTAGGAAAATGGATGGAAGAAGAAACTTTTATTGATTGGTGTCCTGCGCTTTCATTTTAAACCGTGTTTCCAATGACTTTTAGCACTGGAGTTTTCAGGCTCACCAGTGCAGGGATGTTGGAGGTGTCTGCCTGTAGAGCGAAGGGCTTCCATCCACACTCCAAGAACCCAGCATTGTTTAGTGTAAGTATTAGTTATGCCTTTGCCATGAAGCCCCTATACATGTTACTAGAATATAATATTTAGCAGCGCCTGATATAGATGTGATATTGCAATGTGAAACAGTTAATACTGTAAGAATACTGTAGCTCTACTGTTTAATTAATCTTCTTAAAAAATACAAGCTAAAATAAGTAATGCACAACACCCTATCAATCTTTTTTTATTGTACTATCTAGAAATTAAACATTCTTACATCCTAGATTCCATCAGTAACCCATTTGTTTCAGCAGGACAGTATTCTTGGTTTCTGGTGGACATCCTATTTTTGATTAACTCAAGTAACTGTCCTATTGGTGTGGTTTGAGGCTTTTTGATTGTTTTTTGGGGTATAATGTCACATACTCTACTGACATCATTTAATGTTGGTATGTTATGTATACATGGAATGTGTGCCCATAATATGACACTATCTTTTCATTAATCTTGTTTTTGTAGATATGTGAACATGTTGTTGTGAAAGACATGATAACGGCAGTGCTGGACTTGAGGTGATGTACACAGAAGAACAATTCTGGCTAGTGAAGACATTTTTAATGTGAAAGAAGGGTCCCAAAAATATTCTGACACTTAAGGCTTTAAGTTTTATATTTATATTTTTCTGTTTTTAATTTTTTTTAATTAATTAATTGTTTTTTTTTAATTTTACTGTGAACTGATGAGGTAACCTTGCACTGAAAAGATTGACATTGTCTGCCAGAAAATGAAATGAAGTTTGTGTGAAGCTTTTAAAATATACAGTATGCTATTTTTTGTTTATTCATTTATTTTGGTTTGTTTTTAGCGGCTTTAAAACTAGACTTGCCTGAGGTGTCTCTTTCTTCTAACCACTGTACTGCTTAGCCAAGAATCTTTGAACTAGAAAAACTATTTGATAGTCATCCAGCAGTGTAATGTTTCTATTTAAAGGCAGACATGCTGGTGAAGGGTGGACTTTTGTTGTGTCTCAGGGCTCTATTACAAATGAGGCAACTTTTTTTCTAGCACTGTTGAAATTACGATGTTCAAGCAATTGTTGCTTTAACTTTGCATATCATGAGGAATGTCACCTACAATTGCTTTCTTAAACAGACGCCAGTCTGTTGACATATTTTCATTTCGTGTGAACTCTGAACTCAGAAGTGTAGAGGACTGGAACAGCCAATAGAGTTGGTTATGATTCTTTTCACACATTTTTTTTTAATATATACACACAAGCATCATTGCTTAAGGAAAATACACTTCTGATGAAGGTATTTACTGAAGTAGCGGTCTACATGATTTACTTTCATATACTGGTAACTTTAACTATCCATCTATATCAGTATAAAAACACAATTGAATTTGTATTTGTTTCCCTCTTTGTTTTCTTCATAAAACCAAAATATATCATCTTTAATTATATTTTTTATTTATTGCATGCTGCCACCCAATGGCAATATGTGATAACTGTCCCCAACTTTAATTAAAAGAGAATTTCACTGGAGTAGAAAGTCAAACCTGATGTTTTACAAACCCTGGCACACACCCATTCAAACGCATTGTCAGTTTCAAGAGAACAGAACTCAAAATGGTGTACATAGGCATCAAAAAGATGATCTTTACATTCATGTTGTTACTATTGGTTTCTTATCATTGGTTTTGGTACCACAGAAAGCACAATGTAATTTCAATTAATTTTGTCCACATTAGGTTTGACTTAATTTGGGACAGCAAAGGCTTAACAATATATTAAAAACAGTCAGTAGGCTATCTGTACTTTTGTCATGATTTTGAGACGTAAAACATCTCTGTCATTTACTTTCTTGGGTATGGATGGGAAGCATCGGCTAGCTAAGAACTTCTTCTAATAAAATAAGTTATACTTTAGTATCTGTTGTATCTCTGCCGTACCCTTTGTATCTTTTATATAATACAGAAAACATGTCGGATGCTATTTGCATAACAAATTACACAGAAAGGAAGATGTTTGAAAGTTTTTGTCCATTTTTTTTTAAATAGCACCAAAAAAGGTTATTTTGTACAGTCATATTCTTTAGTACAATGCCAACACACCTGACGTTTTCAGCAAGGATTGCATAATATTTTTGCTTTTCACCTTGGTTTCTTTTACGAAATGGTTAGCATTTAGGAAGACTGAGCAACAAAACTGAGATACCAAAAGTGGACACAAGAGGGAGCTTGTGAGCTGTTTCTCACCGTGTAGAAGCAAGTGCCTCTGAGGGTTTTTTTCCAAATAAGGAAATGTGTTGTTTTTTGTTTGTTTGTTGACAAAACATACTTGCTTTATAACGGCAACACATTCAAGCTTTATTCATCAAATAAAATAAATCTTCACATTCATTCAATAGAAGCCGTAGCAAAGATAAGTTCATACAGTATGCAGAAGAAAGACACACAAAAAGGAAAGAATGGGCTAAAATGAGTTTAGAAACATTTGCGGTGGACAATGGATGGGCCGGCCTCGTCGTACTCCTGCTTGCTGATCCACATCTGCTGGAAGGTGGAGAGAGAGGCCAGGATCGAGCCTCCGATCCAGACGGAGTACTTGCGTTCGGGGGGAGCAATGATCTGGTAACACGGATCAAAATACATAATTACTTCAGAAGAAATACCAATGACTGGTTTACATTATTCTGATTAGTAAACTCACCCATGCTATTTGGAATTTCAGTAACACATGAACTAACTCCATAAATAATGGCTATTCCTTGTTTCATCCTTGTCTTTCTCTCATTGTCTTGCCCACCCTGCTTCAGTATTTACATCCCAAGGCTGTACTGTGCTTACTGCACTCAACACAGACCAGCATAGACTGGGTCAATGAACGATTCCTTTCAAACACATCTGTATTAGTAACTAAACATCACATTTTGTAGGGAAGTCAGTGCCTTGAAATCAAAAAAGTTTTTCAATTTAAATTATTACCAGTGTGCTGAAAAACATTTAAAGTGAATACAAGCAAAGTGTTGGGACAACCCTACTTGATGCCCTAAAGTAGCAGTCTACTACTGAAAGGGGTGTATATAAAAGGGCACACTGAATCATGTGTCTCCTTGACTAACTTTCTTATTACACAACTTTTGATCTCTAGGTGGTTACTCAATGATTTTTTCAGCTCAACCCATGACCCAAAAGACCCAAAGGGAAGGGGGTTGTGTTGTTTTACACAGTGCCATTGTTGTGGTATGTTCTTTCAGTTCCCACCTTGATCTTCATGGTGCTGGGGGCCAGAGCAGTGATTTCCTTCTGCATACGGTCTGCAATCCCAGGGTACATGGTGGTACCCCCAGACAGGACGTTGTTGGCGTACAAGTCTTTACGGATGTCAATGTCACACTTCATGATGCTGTTGTAGGTGGTTTCGTGAATACCAGCAGATTCCATACCTAGTGACCACAACAGAGAAACACAACGAGTAAAGCATTGAGATTAAAAGTAGAGGAACCTGCATAAAAGGCAGTAGATAATATTTTAGATGGAAATGTCCTTTGAACTGGCCTTCACCCTCCTGTGACCTGGTTTATATCCAGTTGGGAGATTAATTGAATTGAGCTCTAATAATCTAGGCCCAGAGTGGACAGAAGTCAATGTGCAACTTGGCCTTGGTCTATCATGCAACTGCTTAGCATTATATTACTACTGCAGTGATAGGAGATGATTCTGTGTGTAATGTGTAAAGATTATTATAATTACGCTTACAAAAAATGCAACTGAAAAATTATTTGTTGTTAGAATTGCAGATACTGTAATAAGGCTGCAAACATTCAGGTGTCTGAGGAAGGCAATAGAGAAAAAAAAACTTCTAGAATGTATCTTTTTTTAAACTTTTACCCTATATTTAACAAGTAAAAAGCTGCAATGCCATCCATCTTGTCCCTTATGGACAGGTGTTTTGATTTGACATACCGATGAAGGAAGGCTGGAAGACGGTCTCGGGGCAGCGGAATCGCTCGTTGCCGATGGTGATGACCTGTCCATCGGGAAGCTCGTAGCTTTTCTCCAAGGAGGAAGAAGTGGCAGCGGTGGCCATTTCATTTTCAAAGTCCAGAGCAACGTAGCACAGCTTCTCCTTAATATCGCGGACGATTTCTCGTTCAGCTGTGGACAAGAGCGAAACTCAGGTGAGAATGATTCGTTACTGGGTTCTGGCTCTCCTGAGGTTATGCTGGCAGGAGCTCCCCAGAACAATACTGTAAGCTGTACTTTTTGGGCACTATAAACTGAAGTAATTTTTCTAGCACTGCTGGTTGCTTTATCTCCAGTGTCCAGCAGATACCTACCAGTAGTCACAAAAGAGTAGCCACGTTCAGTCAGGATCTTCATGAGGTAGTCAGTGAGGTCCCGGCCAGCCAGATCCAGACGCATGATGGCATGGGGCAGGGCGTAGCCTTCATAAATGGGCACGTTGTGGGTGACACCATCCCCGGAATCCAGCACGATACCTATGGAAGAGGCACAGAGGGAGTCACTGAGACACAGGCTCTCGATCAACAGACGTGACATTTCAAAAGGGTTACAGCTTACCTGTGGTACGACCTGAAGCGTAAAGGGACAGCACGGCTTGGATGGCTACATACATGGCCGGCACATTGAAGGTCTCAAACATAATCTGGAAAAGGAACAAGACGTTTTTCAATTTTGCACTAAAGTATTACTCCTCTAGTGTATAAATATGACCATCCAGATTTCAATCCTACCATAACTCCTTCTATACATAAGATGCTTTTGTAAGTGAATAATATGTGAATTGCACATGAATAGCTACATTAAACAGATGTTAAAACTGGTAATGTCTTCTCACAAATATTATTATAAAGACTTTGGTCATCTGCTATTCCAGTATGAGAGAGTTATTCTTGTAAACTCAAGTTTGGCAAATAAAAAAAAATAACAAATATGCATTTACATTTTCTGGTGTATCAGTCTCTTACAACATTTAGGTACAGTATCTCAAAGAAGTTCGTCCAGGCTTATAAGGTGTTAGTGTTTTTAGTTGTATGTTCTGACCCATTTCCTTGGTGAGAGGCTGCTGCAGTGAACTCACCTGGGTCATCTTCTCGCGGTTAGCTTTGGGGTTTAGGGGAGCCTCTGTCAGCAGTGTTGGGTGCTCTTCTGGTGCAACACGGAGCTCATTGTAGAACGAGTGATGCCAGATCTGGAAAGATAGATAGAGACATTTTGTACTACAACTAGAGCACTTGGACATCTAGAGCACTTGGAATCTTATCTGAACATCAGTGGACACAATAGAAGTTTGGACACCTTTGGTGAATAAAATTCTTACCTTCTCCATGTCATCCCAGTTAGTGATGATGCCGTGTTCGATGGGGTATTTCAAGGTGAGGATACCTCTCTTGCTCTGGGCTTCATCGCCTACATAACTGTCTTTCTGACCCATACCCACCATCACACCCTGAAAGATGAAGGAAGAAGGGAAGCTGTTAGTGACCACATGGGATTCAATTGATGTATAAGTCGTGGATCTAAATGCTGCTTAAATAATTAGCATTACATGAATACAAGAAAGATTAAAACACATTGTTAGGGTGTTGTTTTTCATAGCCATTAGATTTGTCAGGTTTGTTGTCAGAGGTTTCATTAGGCCAGTTCAATTACATGTAATGAATTAATGAATTAAGCAATCCAGAGTCTTGATGTAACCAGATTCATTGTTGGTTGCTCACCTGGTGTCTGGGGCGGCCCACGATGGAGGGGAACACAGCTCTGGGGGCGTCATCCCCGGCGAAGCCTGCCTTGCAGAGGCCAGAACCATTGTCACAAACCAGGGCGGTGGTCTCTTCCTCGTCACACATAGTCACTTAGTTTAGCTTTCTTAACTCACTCAGGAAACAATCACTGCTAGCAAAATACAAATGGGAATTAAAAAAAAGAAAATGGGATTCTACAGGCATGTCATTGGGTAATATTAACCTTGATTTCTGTTTCACTCTGACCTTTTCTTAAGTAGTGATAAGGCTAGGGCCCTTTGGTTAATTAAGTTCCCTTTCATGAAACCATGGGGATTTTATTAGCCATTTTTACCCAGAAGAAACACAAACAGAAATGTTCCTGTTTGTGATGATAGTATTGGTGTGTTGAACTATGATGAAAAAAATGATCACTGCAGTACTGTTCGTCAATACATTACCATTGTAGCTGCCTTCTTCTTCTAATTGTCCAGATTCATTGCATTGCCACTGTAATTCCTCTGCATGGTCTGGCAAGTGTGGCTAATGTTAATCCTTATTTAGCCAAAGTAGAATTTATATCAACAAATCAGATGGGTAAGATTACAGAGTAATATAGTTTACAGTATGTTGTTTCCTTAGGACTGTGTATAATGATGTGGCTTAAAATATTAACATTAGCTGTGATTACTATTAGATTGTATCCAAGTTGGAGCTGATGTCACAAGGTGTGGTGTTCTGTCAGATTGGATTGCTTCCAGTTAAAATCGTATTCTGGGCTGGTAAATCCATCCTTTTAAATTGCCTTTAAATGGTAACATTCTGAAGAAAGACTGCACATAGCAGTGCAAATAGTCAGCCCAGTAGAAAACAATGTTAAAACTACATAATAGCACTGAAGAAAAATAATGCATAACATAGGGATTAAAATAGCTGATTATATATTTTATTTTGTTATACTGCCATACATTCCGGTAATAACATAAAATGAGTTTTTGTGCCATAGACCAGTTTGTAATCCAGGTTAATACAGATGAGTGATGCATTGTTTTAAAAGCCCAAAAATAATGTAACCCTTCCGATGTTGAAATGTGTGTTTTTAGAGAGCACAGCTTAAAATGGATTTAATCATAAAAAGGTAAATTATTGCAAAATAAGTGAAAGAATGGAATGGAACATAATAATCTATTTTCCATTCCAAATAAAACATGAAAGTTGTGATATGCAGACCATATCAATGCATACAATAAAATGCTGTGAACTTTATCTGTCAAAAATATCTATCCACCAGAGAAACAAATCCAGGAAAGTTAAAACAAAAAAGTCCTTCTCCTACAAAACAGCTAACCACTCCCCTAAAAAAGACCCACGTCTGTTTAGCGAGACTGCAGGCTCTCTCATAATGAATTAACTGTGCTGCATGGGAAACATGTCCTAATTAGGAAATGGTTTGGGAAATGTCTGTTTTTGGTATAGCATGACTGGCCAGATTGTTGCTCACACCCACTAACTTGGTCTTGCCTCAAAAAGCCAAAAAATGAAGCTGGATGAGGAGAGAGAGCTATTTCTACGTAGCACCTGTCAGGAATCCCAGAGAGGGCCATATTTAGTAAGAAACATTCAAACTGAAAGAGTCCTAGCCAAAGCATGCGTGTGTCATGCAGTCAGATTTGAACTTTTAACAACAGCTGTCAAGAACCAATTAGCATTTAAATAACTGGATAACACCATTACAAACATAATTAGAAGACATTTCACATGCAGTATTCTTGATGGAGCTTACCCTTTCGTAGTGCAAAGAGGTGCTATTTTACATGGTGTAGTCATTATTTAGTTCTTCATATAAACTAAGGACACATGTGTATAGATACCTGACATTTTTATTTTAAACTAACAGCATTGTTGTATTGCATTGTTGAATATCCATTAACTTCTTCTGTAAAGGCACAAATGCAGCATCACTAAAAAAGGTATTTCCAAAAATCTATGCATAACACCCTTACATTAATGGTCTATCCATAATTTAAATACTGTACCATTTGTCCTGCAAGCAACAGCATGACACACTACTGATTCTTGAGCAGCCTATGATAAACCACAAAAGGATGCAAAAACCAAATAAACCCAAAATCTAGATTTTAAGAGTGACCGCTTTTCCTAAACCATTCCACCAAAAATGACCAACAAGAATATAAAACTACATGAAATAATACAGGATAAAACAGAAATGCTTTTTATAACAACAACTGAGCTTATTTTCATTCCCTATATATATATATATATATATATATATATATATATATATATATATATATATATATATATATATATATATATATTACCTTATTCAAATAAAAAGGAATTTAAACCCCAGCTTTGTAAGCTGAAAAGTCCTATGCTGTGTGCCAAACTAACCCTGTACTGAGTAGATATGGGACACAGTATATAATGGCTAAGCTTCTACATCAGTGATGCATGCACCTAGTATAACTTGAAAGACACTTACCCTGACAGCGCTTGGCCGGGGTTAGCTGCTCTGGGATGGTGTACTGTCCATCTGTGACAGGGAAGTTTATATAGTTCACTGCCCCACAACTCACCCACCCACTTCCCAAACAAGGAGCCCAGGCAAAAACCAGCTCCATCTCTCACTCTAACACAGCCTTATAGGGACCTCGGCATAAAAACCTCCAATCTGTGTGGCCAAGCAGGGCCCGAGTCCTGTCCACTGCATTCCACTCCAGTGCTTCTGACAGAGGAGGAGACTTTACCATTCTGGAATATAAACACACGATATTGAGGACAGCTGCTAAAATATACTTACATCCTATTGATAGATAGCACTTGGCAGTGGAACAGGCAGCATTCCTAGCAAAAACGGCAACAGCCAGGTCTTAATTGTACTTGGTCTTTATTGTACTTAATATACTTTGTGAGAAACTGATAAAATGTTTTTAGGAACACAAAGGACTTATTTTCTGTTACAACACTTATACTGTGTTTTAATCTATCTATCTATATATGTTGAGCTAAATATTTTGAATTCAATGTTTTGTTAAAATATAATTCTTTGGTGTACACTTGCATCATTGGCCCTCTGTTCATACACTTCTGTTCAAATGCCTTGCGTGTATGTAAGGCTTCATTTACTTAAAATGTGATACAGTTTGTGGATTTAATAAAGCACATAATGGTATTTTTGTATTTACTTAAACATGAAATGAAATTCCACTCTAGTGATCTGACCTTTATTCAATGAATCCCAACAGTCAAGAACAGATCCCAGTTTATCTGAATTCATTTCTGATAGATATTGCAAATTGTAACATTCTATCACCCTTTTACATAGAGGTTCCCCTAGCTAAAGCTAGAAATGTCTTGTACTCCTCACAAACCGTTACAGATTAAAAAATAAATGTTGTGAGGTTAGCTTGGAACCTGTTCTGTTTATTAGTTTTGTGTGCTTAGACACATGTTGGCTCAGAACTCAAAGTTACAGTTTGTGCTGCCAGATAAATACAAGTTAGTAATCACTAATGAAAACAATGTCATGGAAACCAGCAATGGAACTCAGGCACCACAGACTGAAAATTAAACAAAGACCATCAAAAAAGTCAAATATCTTGAAAAGAAAAAGAAAAAGAAAAAAAGAAAAGAAACATACTTATATTCAGTACAATGTGGAAACTTGGCAGTAAAAGCTGTTTATGTATGACAAGAGGCCCCACTTTCTTGAAAGATATGTTTTTCAAAAAATATTTTACACTCATGAATGGTGGAGTTTCTTTGCACAATAATTAGTTAACTTCATAATGTCAGTGCTGTGATGCAAGGATGTAAAAAAACTGCTGCTGTAGAATGCAGAGATGTGTACATACATTGCACACATTATTGCATTACAAAAAAGAGGCTGTGTGGTCCAGTGGTTAAAGACAAGGGCTTATAACCAGGCGGTCCCCGGTTCAAATCCCACCTCAGCCACTGACTCATTGTGTGACCCTGAGCAAGTCACTTCACCTCCTTGTGCTCTGTCTTTTGGGTGAGACGTAGTTGTAAGTGACTCTGCAGCTGATGCATAGTTCACACACCCTAGTCTCTGTAAGTCACCTTGGGTAAAGGCGTATGCTAAATAAACAAATAATAATGATAATAACAATTACAGTTTTTCTCAATTGCTAAAGCAAAATTCCTGAAACTATTATCACAATTCTCAAAACAGTTAAGACAAACAACAAAACTGAGTAGTAATTTGCTAAATTTCACGAGTTTACATTCAAAATGCCAAATTCCAAACCATATATTCAATTGCCTGTATGCAATTCTATCACTTTAATATGTTTCACATGTGAATGTCTTCTTTGCAAACTACATCAATCTTATTGCTGTTGCTAACAATCAATGCTCATTATTTTAAATAACATTCTCCATGTGAAAATAATAATAGCTTAATTGACAAATCTATTCTCAAATGTTAACGCTGTGCATAAAAGGCTGTGATTCCCAAAGGAAACAAGTTGCAGTGTGAAAGCATGGAGCAAGCAGAGGAAGGTGGTCGTGGTCGTGGTCGTGGTATTGTGAGCAGACAGCCTGGACAGGTGAGACAAAAGTGTGCTGCTGTCTCAAATGAAATACGAGCAACTGTCATTGATCATGTCATCAACAGAGGCTTGACAATGAAAGCAGCTGGGTTGGTAGTTCAACCAAACCTGAAATGCTGCACGGTTGCATCTATTATCCGTAGATTTCGTGAATATGACAAAACATAGAAATAAATAATTATGAGCATGTTTTGTGTCACTTTATCATTTCACAGTAAATATCCATTGTGTCAAACATAGAAATATATAATTATGAGCATGTTTTGTGTCACATTATCATTTCACAGTAAATATCCATTGTGTACGCATTTTTGCTTTTCAGAATTGAAAGGAAATCAATTAGTGGTGGCCTTGGTCATTTCCTCACTGAACTGCAAGAGTTGACAATAGTTGAGATGGTCCGTGCCAGTAATGACATCCGCCTTCGTGAGATACAGAGCAAGATTGATGATGACAATGATGTGAACAATAGCAGAGACACCATGTTTGAATGAAACAACTCTACGTGGTACCTTTATAATAGGAATAGTGAAAGGGTGAAGGAATTATGATACCAATATGTACAAGTAAGTTTACTGTAATTTTACTACAGTAACGGTAATGCAAAATGCGACTAGTTACAGTAACATGATATGAAATGTACAATTTCTCAATTACTGAGTCCTGTTCTGAGCAGGGACTTTACTTCTGTATAATGAGCTCTGCTGGCCTCACATTTCCTTCTTACAGTTTAAACACACCTGAACATATCTTTATATGTTTACAGAGAATGAATGAGTTTGATGTCAGCATTTCTACATATGACTATATCTTCGTTGATGAGGCAGGCTTCAACTTGACAAAAAGACACAGACATGGCCAAAACATTATTTGACAGCGTGCCATTGTGGATGTGCCTGGGCAGCATGGAGGGAACATCACTATGTGTGCTGCCATCTGGCATAATGGTTGTTTGCCGCAGTCCATTGCTTGGCGCATGCAACACAGAGCGGCTGCTAGTCTTTCTAGGTGAATTGCACAATTGCCTTGTCCAACCCGATGCAGCAATGTCGGCAGGAAGAGAGGTCACAACATTTGTCATTATTTAGACAATGTGAGTTTCCATCATGCTGTGGTGGTGCAGGAGTGGTTCGCTGCACATCCCTGCTTCTCGGTAATGTACCTTCAACCGTATTCCCCTTTTCTGAATCCTATCGACGAGTTTTTGTCCTCCTGGAGGTGGAATGTGTATGATCACATTCCCCATGAACAAGCCGCACTTCTCCAGGCCATGGATGAGGCGTGTAATGACATTATGCCAGAAGACTGCCAAGCCTGGATCCATCACGTCAGACAATTCTTTCCACGGTGCATAGCCAGAGAGAATATTCACTGTGATGTGGATGAAAACATGTGGCCAGAAAGGAATGAGAGAGTCAACGATGTCGAATAAATATAAATGTGTATATGTATATTTTTATGGCTAAAATATATATATATATATATATATATATATATATATATATATATATATATATATATATATATATATATATATATATAATTTACTGCAAGATTAATTTTATAATTAGCATCTTGGTTCCCAAAGGTGGGGTTTCTCACAGGCAGAGGTGGGACGTGAACCCGGGACCACCTGCACTGAAGCACAGCGCCGATACCGCTGTACAAAAGAGCCGGCTTACCCATGTGCTACTAGTCTTCATATTGCATTTCCTTTGGGGGCAGTTAAACAAACTGGTGGTTAATACGGCTTATTGTGAAGGGCAAGCATGCATGGTAAATCCCATTAGAGTAGAGTAAAAACATTAGAAAAAGGAAAGCCTAATAAATGTATTTTATAAGCATGGGAAAAGCATGATACACTGCAACCTTAGTGGTACCCTTTTGGCTGGCAGATGGATAAACAGGTTCTTATATAACAGTTCAATTCCGCTACTGAAAGGTGCTAATTCAAAGCAGTTCCAGTATGTCATTCGGCTAGATAATTACTTAGGAGAAATAAAGAAGCGTCCTATCACATCATAAATAGCTTACATTAAAGCTATGTTATCCAAAATGCTGAGGGCTAATTTAAGCAAAGCAAGGATGATCTAAAATAACAGTCATTTTAGTTTGCCATGTTGTGTATGAATAAAGCTCAGTAGGACCCTTTACCAAATGGTATTCAGTGGCAATGCTGATTACAACGACAATGCAATTGTTTTGTCTTAAAAGGCAACTGTAGAAAAAGGGCATCTACAATCATACAAGTCATTGGTGAGCCATATTTTGACATCATTGTGCTATAACTATTGTATGAACTAATACACACTGGTATTTGTTGCAATATCACAGTGTAATGTTTGTTTGAGGTCCACTGTGTTGCCCTTGCTGGAAATGCTGTGCTTTATTGCTCTGCTGGTGTTTCTACAGGCTAATACACAGGCATCACACCCAATTGTATTCCTTCTGTAAAAGACAGGCCTTTTAGGACAGAGGAGGGCTTAATGGCCAAATGATCAAAATACAATAACTAAACACAAACAGTGCTCCAACATCCAAATACAATGATAGGTTATTTTCTAAATGTATTATTACAACATTGTATTGTTAAATAATTTATGGAGTAAAAAAAAAAAAAAAAAATCTTATAGTAATATATTTTTCTCATAGATTTAAATAACACATTGTGTAACAGAGTTGGGTGTGGCAATGCAATGTTTGAAGTAAACTGTAAGGGATCAGCTATGTGGTAGTATAGAAATATGCTTGGAATGGAGTGTGTTTTAAAGATCATAGAGTGAACACTCCCCTTCTCACTCAATCAACCGTTAGGGTAGATTTGTGCATGTCTGTAGCACCATAGAAGCAGGAATGTGCTGAATAGTTGGTGAAAGGTTTAAAACAAAAATAATGTACAATAAAGATCTTAAGGTGCTTTAAACTGAATGACACACAAACAGGTTATTTATCTCTGTAACACTCTGTACCAGTAAACAAGCTCCTACCTCTTTGAAGCCCCCTTGCCTTTCTGTCACTTTGTAAAATAAACAGGCATGTTCCTCATAATACCTGCAGCAACAGCTGGTGGTAAATGTGACCTGAAAGCAATTAGTATATTTTTACAGGAACCAGCACATGGCCTTATACTGTAAGGACCTTCTGAAATATTTAAAAATTATTCCCTGGTACACCTTTTATTGGGCTTCCACCCCAGGTGTCAATGACATCCTGCCAAGTAAATAACTTTGCTTCTACTTCCTTTATTTGTTTATTTAACAGATGCTTTTATCCAAGGCAACTTAAAGAGGCCAGGGTGTGTGAACTATGCATCAGCTGCAGAGTCACTTACAACTACGTCTCACCTGAAAGACAGAGCACAAGGAGGTTAAGTGACTTGCTCAGGGTCACACAATGAGTCAGTGGCTAAGGTGGGGTTTGAACCAGGGACCTTCTGCTTACAAGCCCTTTTCTTTAACCACTGGACCACACAGCCTCCTTCTTGACTGGTGACTTTGGTTCAGCTACCTCACTGACAGGTGGCCTGGAGTATTCCAGCGGCTGAATCAACAGGAAAGAGGAGCATTGCAGCTTTATTTAGGTGCAAATAGAGGGCACTATTATTATCTCAAGGCACAAGGGAGAATAAAAGCTTCAGGTCTGTCAATGAAAAGAATAACAATCTTTCCAAGTTTACTTCAAGGCTCATTTGAGGTCACATAGTGTAATATCTTAACAATTAGATTATCTTTTAAACCAGTGTAAAGTTTGCACATGCATTTTATAAAATGAAAAAAAAAAACACAGTACTATTACTTTGCAAAACTAGTTTGAAATAACATAGGAGTCATAAGAGGTCTAGTAAAAGTGGGCCCAAAGTTTGAATTCTATGTGCTGTACAGTCGTAGTTTCTGTGGTATGTGTGTGTGGAGACTGTTAGCTTCAATACAAGTCTATTTTTATTACCCACAGTAATAAAGGATTTGTGGCTTCTTAGTAAAGAACTTGATTTCCCATTTTTCACTCTTCTAGCGTAATGTGCTCTGACTCCAACACCAAAAAAGGAACTGTTCAGTAAACAGGGAGAGACTTGGCAGACACTCCTTTTTCAAGCAATTTGGTATGGCTATAAAATAACAGAAATACCTGAACTAAAGTATGCTTCTCGTTCTTTAGATTCACAAAGTATAATATCAGAATATATCAGTATAATATAATTATAATTTTCTGTTTCAGTCATCACATCCTGGTAACTTTTTAAAACCCAGCAGTTTACACACACACACACACACACACACACACACACACACACACACACACACACACACACACACACACACACACACACACACACACACACACACACACACACACACACACACACACATTCAACATTGGTAGTGCACCTACTTGTCCTTACTTGCTACTGGAGAATTTTTTTAACTTTAGTTTTTTTCTATTTATAGGTATTAATAACACTGGTTTTAACATTGCTGTCACTTGTTTTTAAGTCATCCTGTAGCCCAGACGTAAGGGTGGGGAATTTACATCTATATTAAGGGAAAGTACATTATTTATAATGCCTTGAGATGGTATTGGTTTTAATACGGTACTGTATTCGTTCTTGTTATCATTGTGGGATTTCATTGATTTCATGTAATGACTGTAGTATTTTGCAGGCTGGGAGACACACTGATCTGAAATTGCTTTTACTGTTTATATTCATTCAGTGCTCTACAAATATCAATCATGTTGTTGCAATCCTGTTTTTTTTTTTGTTGTCCTTTTTAGTTAATTTCATTTTCAGTTCTTCATCATGCAACTCAAGTTGTACTACAAAGCAGCTGCTTTTTCGTTTACTTTTTCAATTAGCAGAAGCTAAATCAAAAGGCTTTGAGCTCTTGCTTCATTTTCATCACAGTACATAGTCTCCTGTTGTTCTTTCCTGTAACAGAATATTGCTTAAACAGTCAAGAGGCTTGAATAAAAGTACCACATGTTTATGCATCCACATCCTCAGTACATACACTACATACAGAATACTTCCTATATTAAATCATAAGAATATAAAGACCAGACATCCACTTTTAGATGTGGTTGTAACAGGTTCTAAACTGCATCTCATTTTCTTAAAGGGCAATGACAGCAACATATGTGCATAGACAGTAACACAAGGGGGAAATGAAGTCTATCACTTCTTCACCAGTTTGCAAGAAATTATATTTTATTACCAAAAACACATTATTGTCCTTGACAAGAGTGGGTCTGTTATACACTGTACATTGTTTGGTGTGGCAGGCAGTGTGGTTCAATACAGTATTTCTTTAACAAATATAGAATCTCCCGTCACAGCTTAAGTACAGCACTCGAGAAAGCTGTGTCATAAAAGTAGTAAGTGTGCAAATATTTCCATATTCTGATAGTTTCCATAACTGGTTCTTAATAAGTCCATGCTAAATTTCCATCACAACTGGATAAGCAGTTCTCTTTATTTTAGTGAATATATATATAACTAGTTATTGCAGTTCAGTCCCACCCCCCTGTCCCCCCAAGTAGCTATTTTCAGGGGAGAAAGTACAAAAAGCTGTATTGGCTGAGAAAAAAGAGTTTGGCATCAGGCTGAGAACCCAAACATGAGCCCTGAGGACGTCTTCGAGTTTTGTGGACGTAAAAGTCAAAACACTAGACATGTGCCATGACCTTAAATGGAAAGGCAGCTAGTCTCTGACAGGGATCTTCCTGGTTCACTCTCATTGGTTTTCCTGGATAAACGGCATCTACTTAAAATGTATCTAGATTTCTTTGACTGTGGAATTTGTTAAGTCTGTTGGGAACAGCTGTGTGTTTTCACCCACCATCACCCATCCCCCCGCAGGAATTGTTGTCACCAGAGGTTAAGCTCAGAATTCATAGGCAGGGGGAGTTATCTGTAAATTCTGTTGTGTACAAATATTTCACTTCCTTCCAATATTACAAATATTTCACTTCCCTCCATTATTTCTGACACACTGGTACAGTATGTGTTTTTAGTTTCACAAATACTCTTTAAGGATTAAGGATCTACCACCTCCAAAACATCTCAGAGGTCCGTCCCTACCTTTCCCTCCCAGATGCGGAGATTCTCTGTCATGCATTCATCTCTTCTCGAATTGACTACTGCAAATCTTAAACAGACTGCAGCAAGTTCAAAATGCCGCTGCTAGGATCCTTACCAGATGCAAAAAACATGATCACATTACCCCCCGTCTTGCCCAGCTGCACTGGCTACCTGTTAAGTTCAGGATTACTTTCAAAATTCTCCTGCTTGCCTACAAAGCCCTCCATCACACAGGTCCAGAGTATCTCTCCAACCTGCTGACCTGCTATGTCCCTGCCCACAAGCTGAAGTCCTCTGACTCAGGCTTGCTTGTTATACCCAAGCAAAAGCGGACCACACTCGGAGAGCACTCTTTTAGCTTCATGGCCCCGACTCTCTGGAATTCTCTCCCAGCTTTACTCTCAGGTAAGCATCCTTGAAGCGGCATTTTGAACCAGCTGCAATCGGTTTATGGCGAGTGACGGAAGACCACCATTGAGAGAGTTGCAGTAGTCAAGAGATGAATGCATGATAGAGTATCTCTGTATCTGGGAAGGAAAGGTAGGGATGGACCTTTGGGATGTTTCGGAGGTGGTAAAAGGAGGATTTGACTACAGAGGAGATTTGGGCATCAAAGGAGAGGTTACTATCCAGAAGTGCACCAAGGCTTCGTATAGTGGGGGCAGCAGCAGACAGTTTCTGAGGTTCAAGGAAGCAATATTGAGATTCTTGATTTGAGTTTTCGATCCTACCAGAAGTAGTTAAGATTTGTTAGTGTTGAGCTGAAGAAAAATGGCAGACATCCAGGCCTCGATGCCTTGGTTGCAAGCTGAGTGTCGGACCATGGCAGAGGGACATGAGGCTATGTTGGTGGATGAAGGGAATGGAAGCATGTAGATGTTGAAGAGAAGAGGTCCAAGAACAGATCCTTGAGGGATACTGCAAGTGATCGGGTTTGCGTCAGCACTGCATCCATCACAGAAAACAGACTGCGTGCGTCCAGATAGGTAAGAGGACAGCCAGGAGAGACAGGTTCCAGAGATCCCAGCATACTTCTGAAGGCGGTCAAGAAGAATGCTATGATCTATGGTATCAAAAGCAGCAGTTTGGTCAAGGAGGACCACGACAGAGGGTGCAGCAGCATCAGCATTAAGCAGATCATTTACAATCCGGAGCAGAGCAGTTTTGGTACTGTGATGAGGTCAGAAGCCAGGGGTGGGGGCTTAAATTTGAGTATGCAGCATTTATCAAAATAAATAGTATTGGTCTCATGGAAGAGTACAGCCAGATACTAAATAACAGTACAATCAGGGGGTAGTTATTTTTTGTACAGAGGGAAACACTTTTGGGGTCACAACAGGCACCCTCCCCAAAATTGTAGGCTAATGGCCAATATATATTTACAGTACAAGGCCACAGCCGGTCTAGAAACTACAAAAGCGACAGTACTGCTATTCGATCAAAACAGCTCCATCTCTTAAAAATGTATTTGTAGCATTTAATTATTCAACCAGCACCTATTACTTTGCTGTATTTCACTTGTACAGTGTATCAGTGTTTATACCATGGCATACAGCTGCCTCTTCCCACACTGTGAACAGCCCTATACTGAGACTTGTTTAAGATTTCAAACTGATGCAAAAGCTGAGAACTCTGGAGATGCTGGCAGCTAGCCTGATGACCTTTAAAACAAATTTCTGTGACATTACCATAAATGTATGTCTTTCAGTTTGCTATGATGGCCGTGCCTAATAAAATATTACTACAGTTAATTTACCCAGTAACTTCAGCATTGTTGTACTGTGCTTCACCATATGTACAGTATATGTGATTTCCCATGCTGTATTATACTTAAATATGCATTTACATAGTGGTTTTCACACTCTTTAAAGCAAGTTTCGAGAGGCTTTCACCACAAAACAATGAATTGAGATAACACATTAATACAAGGGGTTGGATAATGCATGTTCCACTTGAGCTGGATTGACCCACATATGTACTTTTTTTTAAAATTTTTATTTTATTGAAAATAACCCTTCAATTGTTAATGACATGTTAAAATAAACAATGCTATACAAAATTCATTACCTAAATATAGTTAATTAGGAGTATGAAAATAAATAAATAATACATAACCTACATTTTTAAGGGGTGGAATGGTTCGAATGGCTGAACCAGGGGTGCGTTTCCACGTTTTGACCACAACACAACCGGGTTAAGCGACCTTTGACCAAGAACCCATGACCGTGACCGCAATGCAAAAACAGACCCGGTCATTACAAATGACAGAGGTTAAAAATGTTGTTGCAGCAGTTATGAGTGTTATTGATGAACCAACAGGTTGGTCATGTATATAACAGTAACTAATGTCATAGATATGTCTGTGAGAAGTTCTATACCAATAAATCATGCAAAATATATTTCTAGACATCTCTAGGCAAATGTGTTAGACTGCATTCTAATATATATGGACTATAGGTAGGTTGTTCCAAGTGCTTTAATTGTACTTCACTTCAATGTGAAACCTTTCATTAATAATAATACTAATACAAACTTTGATCAACATCTACTTTGAGCAATCAATTGTTTTGAGCCTAATATGTGTGCTCACATCAACATTAACCATCCCCATCCCCATCCCCTGTACACCAAAAACCAAACACTAGACTTGCTGGATTATATATCAAAACCCCACTTTCACCAAAGCTCACAGTTGGATGAAGCCTTTGTGCTTGAAGGTACACATCATCACCAGGAGCACCAACATCAAGGCACTTATGCCAAGGAAGTTGTGCCACAATATACCACTGACGACTTTCACATGCACAGCGTCACTTTTGAACAGCTGCATCTGGAACTGAACCAAACAGATCCTGGCTTAGCAAATGAGTTTAGTGGTGGCAATGCTCCTGCGACACTTGAAAAATGTGCACTCATCACACTTTGGCACTTGGCAAACCAGGTTTCCATGAGGAGTATAAGAGTAAAATTTGGAGTGGAAAAAAGTACTATCCAATCCATTGTGCATCGGGTAACTACTGCTATAGGAGAGGATGGCTCTGAAATACATAAAGTGGCCAGAAGCACATTGTATGAACAGTGTGGCATCACAATTCAGACAGATGGATTTTCAGGTATGGATGCCATAACATTTTTTCTTTTACAGAAAACAGTACTTTATATATAAATTTACTGACTTTGACACCAGCCTTGTTAACAAGTAGAGAATGGAAATAGTTCTATGTGATTAAATTATAATTGCAACATTTTCATTTTATTTTTAATTCTTGTGCCTTGCACATAATTAAAATCATTAGGATATCTGGTGCTACAAAAACATTTGAATATATTCTATACAAATTATTTTAATACTTATTTAAATACTACTTACAGGGGTAATTGGTGCCATATTTGGCAGTCACATTGCCATAAAAGCTCCATCTGATCACCAAGAGGACTACATCAATCGGAAAATGTCACACACGGTCATTCTACAAGCTGTCTGCAACAGTCATGGACTTTTTACAGACTGTTTTGCAGGTAACTGATAATCAATGTATTTCTGAATATTGTAAGATGTTAAGGAAAACAAGAAAACTAACATGTAATCTTTTTAAAAGTAAAAGGTAAAAAATTAAATTAATTCACATTGTTTGTATCTTCTGTTAGAATATTTCTCTATAGGTAATGCTTAATGGTCATTTCTGTAACTACTGATAAGTATATGGAACATGTTCTGTTACAGGCATTCCAGGGTCAGCCCATGATGCCAGAGTGTTCAGCCAGTCCAACCTCTGTCAAGCAATTGAGGAAAATCAGCAGGAATATTTTCCACATTGTTGGCGACAGTGCTTACCTGTTGAAAAAGTGGATGATGGTCCCATACAAAGACAACGGGAACTTAACATTAGAAAAAAAAAAAAAAATATGCGACTTAAATACATTGATGCCAAAGTTAAAAACATTCGCAGATTATGGCCGCTTGTGTGTTACACAATTTTTGTAAGTGGAATGATGATGAAGTACCAGAGTTTGAGTCTGACAGTCAGGACCTAAGTGTACAGCCGACCAGAAATGCAAGCAGCACTGCTGGCTCCTTAAACCGAGACCACATCTGCAACCACTTACTGACAAGGTAAACACTTCTGACTTGAATGAAGCTCCATAAAGTAGTGGTTTTCAATCCTGGTCCTGGCGACCCACTGTGTCTGCTGGTTTTCATTACAATGGAGCTCAGGTGCTTCACCAAACCCTTCATTGAACTAATAAAATAATTAAAATCAGACATTTTTCATTATTTTCAGCTCTTAAAAGTTTGTTGATTGAAAATCACTGCCATGAGGTACCACACCTTAACAAATGTACAATTGAAACATGTACATATATATAAATAAAGTCAAAGCGTCTGCACACCTGTATATATTTATAATATGTATACGTAGTTGAGAAAATAAATAATGAAAAAGGAACTCCGGCACACTGTATTTTGTACATCTCAAAAGTCTTTATTTACAGTGCCTTGCATAAGTATTCACCCCCTTGGACTTTTCCTCATTTTGTAGTGTTACAACCTGGAATTAAAATTGAATTAATTGGGATTTTTACTATTTGATTTACACAACATACTTAACACTTTGAAAGTGCAAAATATTTTTTATTGTGACACAAAAGTTAATGAAACAAAAAAAAAGACATTTGTTGGTTGCATAAGTATTGACCCCCCTGAGTCAACACTTGGTAGAAGCACCTTTGGCAGCAATTACAGCTGTGAGTCTCTTTGGGTAAGTCTCTACCAGCTTTGCAGATCTGGATCCTGCAATTTTTGCCCATTCTTCTTGGCAAAATTGCTCAAGCTCTGTCAAGTTGGATGGGGACCATTGCTGAACTGCAATTTTCAAGTCTTGCCATAGATTCTCAAACGGATTGAGGTCTGGGCTTTGACTGGGCCAATCTAAGACATTCAGGTTCTTGTTTTTAAACCACTCTAGCATAGCTTTGGCTGTGTGTTTAGGGTCATTGTCCTGCTGGAAGGTGAACCTCCGCCCCAGTCCCAGGTCTCTTGCAGACTGAAACAGGTTTTCCTCTAGAATTTCCCTGTATTGCCCTCAATCCTGACCAGTTTCCCAGTCCCTGCCGATGAAAAGCATCCCCATAACATGATGATGCCACCACCATGCTTCACTGTGGGGATGGTGTTCTCAGGGTGATGAGCAGTGTTGGTTTTGCGCCACACATAGCGTTTTGCGCTAAGGCCAAAAAGTTCAATTTTGGTCTCATCAGACCAGAGAACCTTTTTCCACATTACTATTATTATTAGTTTATTTAGCAGACGCCTTTATCCAAGGCGACTTACAGAGACTAGGGTGTGTGAACTATGCATCACCTTCCTTTCTCTTTCCCACTCCCATCTCTCTGTCCTCTTCTCAATACTGTTGGAGCAGCTCTGCTGCATGTGTAAACTTCCTCCTCTTAGCACTAACCCTTCTGCTGGAAGAAGATTGAGGCTCTGATGCATTAGCAGAGAGATGGCTCTCTTCTGACAAGGAAGAGGAAGGTGGTGAAACAGATGTGAGGATTTCCAGCTGGGTGCAGTCTGATGAAGGGTGCCGTTCCCTGGTAGATGCTTCTGCAGCAAGGGCTGTGGTTTGAAAGGGCCCTTGTTCTGTCACTTAGTGCCACTGGTTTAAAAGTGTGTTTTTGGCCAATAATGGCATGGAGTTGTTCAAAAATGTCTGGCTTCTTTTTTTTGCCTGCACCAGTCTTTTTCTGGTTAAATACAGTTCTTGAAGCTGCGTTCAAGATTTCTCCACTTCTGGGGGCACCTTTCCCATCCTTTGCTGGCTTCATCACTTGTCTTGAACCCTGTGAATCAAAATGCATGGATATTGCTTCAAATACAGTTTTTTTTGTGTGCCTCAGTAACATCTGTATATCTGGTGAACCATAAACTTAAATTAATGCTTGTGTCGTCATCATCCTGTCCCAGGTGGTCAAATTCCACGAGTTCGACCACACAGTATTTTATGCCTATAGCAATAAGTAACCCTGCAATAATTAGGATTTTTTTTTTTTTTTATATCAGGACCGTTATTCAAGTAGGACAACTTTAGAAGGGAAAAACAAATAAAATACCTTACACTTCTGTCAACCACCCATAACAGCAAAAATAATAGCAGTCACTCAGTGACTAGATACATTTTCATTACATTTATATATATCTTATACTTTAAGCCAAAAATGTTATTTGGACAAGCTGTAGGAAATTAACTGAAAAACATACAATAAAGATACAGTGAAATAATATATGGTGAAAGATTATAGGATGCTGTAAATATTGAAACCTTGCAATTTCCCAAACAAATTAATCAGTGAGCACATCTAATACCATTTTTTTTTTAAACCACTATATAGTTTGTGTACAATTTTACCACCTCATTATTTGCATTGTGCATTTTTTTTATTTATTAATAAAATTGGGCAGTGTGGCAGGATGACAGAGGTTTGAGGCTCAGAGACAGTGGAAGGGGCAAAATAATGATCTTTATTAAACAAAAATAATCAAATAAACAGGCACAAGGGCCAACAAAAAGGTTCAAACAAAATACAGAAATGTAGGCTGGGCATTAGCCTTCACTACAGTTTCTTTTTCAAAAAACTAAACAGCACAGAACACCAACAAACAAAACTCACCCAAAAACTCCTCTCCCTAACAAAGGGTTTCATCTGCCTTTTATAGTCTGTGGCTGGAGCCCAATTAACTAATAATTAACAATTAAACACTTAAGGCTCCAGCCACATTCTCACATGCATTTTTACAGGGAGGAATTTAACCCCCTCCCTGCCAATCCAAAACAAACAAGAATTCTAAGAAAAACAACAGTAACAATAACAATAATAAACACAAATTTATAGGGGCGAGCTAGCACCCCATCACATTTCCCCCCCCTTGTGCGCAGCACACTTGGCCCCAACGGCCACCTCCCCCCTTTGTCCCAAAGTCCCGGACGAGGGGAAGCAAGTGGCCCATGGGGGCGGCCATGGTGGGAGGTCTTCCTTCTCCCATTGCTGAGGATGGGTCAGTCCATAGCCCGGCGCCCTCTTTGCGGGACCGAGACCTGGCGAAAGGGGACCCAGGTGCATTGGATGGGGCGTCGGGAGCACAGGCAGGCGACCAGCCAGCTGCAGCCCCAGGCAGAGGTGCGAGCCCAGGCGACAGTGCAGCGACGTCTGGGCAACCAGGGGGAGCGGAGCAGGAGACCAGGCGACCTCCTGTGCCTGGTGGTGCTGCGACCTGGGAGTCAGGCCTAGCGACCAAAGGTCCAGACATGGAGCCTGGGTGTCCGGGAGCCCAGGCCGAGGGATCCAACCCCCAGGCGCCGGGCTGTGGCACAGGGGTGGTGGTCGGGGCTGTGGTGGAGGTGGTCTCCTCACCTCCCCCCTCTTCTTCGTGGCCGGCAGCTCCCCTTTGTGAGGCTCCGGCCACAGTACTTCCTGCTGCCATTCAGGACTGGCAGCGACTCCAGGCGAAGCAGGACCCTCGGCGACCCCAGGCGAAGCAGGACCTTCGGCGACCCTAGGAGGAACAAAAGCAGAGCAGCAGGCAACCCCAGGCGATGCGAGGCAGGCATCCTTGGGCGTGGCCAACATTGCAGGAACCTCCGGCCAGGGTGGCAATGGCCAGAGTTCCTCTTCTCTGTTGGCAGCAGGAGGTAGAGCCCGCTCCAGCTCCTCTGGTGGCGGACGCGGGAACAGCAGCTCATCTCCTTCTGATGGCGGAGGCGGGAACAGCAGCTCGTCTCCCTCTGATGGCGGAGGCGAGAACAGCAGCTCGTCTCCCTCTGGTGGCGGAGGCGAGAACGGCGACGCTGGTCCTTCCGGCGACGCGGGACCCCCTGGCCCCTCTGGCGACGCTGGACCCCCTGGCGACGCTGGACCCCCTGGCGGCGCGGGACCCTCTGGCCCCTCTGGCGCTCGGGACAGTAGCTCCACCCCAGGCGACGGCGGACCAGCATCCCTAGGAGAAAGCACACTGAGAGTTTCTCTAGACGATGCGGGCAGGCAGGCAACCCCAGGCGATGCGAACAGGCAGGCAACCCCAGGCGATGCGAACAGGCAGGCACCCTTGGGCGGTGCTGTGCCTCTTAGCCTCCGGGCAGTTTGTCCCCGCGCTCCCTTCAGCAGCCGGTATAGAGGCTGGGAGGGACCTCCAGCATCTTCTGCTGGCGGTGGAGGGAGAGACAGCGCCCGCTGTTCCCCCTCTGCTGGCGGTGGAGGGAGAGACAGTGCCCGCTGTTCCCCCTCTGCTGGCGGTGGAGGGAGAGACAGCTCCGGCTGTTCCCCCTCTGCTGGCCGTGGACGCACCGACTCCTCCCGCTCGGGCCGTGGACGCACCGACTCCTCCCGCTCGGGCCGTGGACGCACCGACTCCTCCCGCTCGGGCCGTGGACGCACCGACTCCTCCCGCTCGGGCTCCTCCCCCTCGGGCTGTGGACGTTCGGGTTCCTCCCTCTCGGGCTGTGGACGTTCGGGCTCCTCCCTCTCGGGCTGTGGACGTTCGGGCTCCTCCCTCTCGGGCTGTGGACGTTCGGGCTCCTCCCTCTCGGGCTGTGGACGTTCGGGCTCCCCCCTCTCTGGGCGACGGCAGCGGCTCCCCCTCTCTGGGCGACGGCAGCGGCTCCCCCTCTCTGGGCGACGGCAGCGGCTCCCCCTCTCTGGGCGACGGCAGCGGCTCCCCCTCTCTGGGCGACGGCAGCGGCTCCACCCCCTTTTCTTCAAGGAGGGGGATCTCCCCCATGTCTAATCGCCAGGTATGCCAGGACCATGACGGCTATATCCTGGAGGGACCCCGGGTGGTGCTCTCTCTCCCACTCCTCCCACCTCTCCCCATCTCGATACCACAGCGTGCCGAGGGCTGTGGGGAGGTCGTGGAAGAGGTCCGCTTCGGGGTGCACCAACCACTCCCAGATCTCCCGTGATGGTGGTGAAGGCGGTGGTGGTGGGGTGGCTGCCGACGGGGTTGGTAGCTGCTGCTTTCTTCGCTGCCTTTGTTTTTTCCCCCCATTCTGCGCACCGCCAAAAAACCTCAAAAAATCCCAAAATTCAAAAATTCAAAATTAAAAAATAAAAAATACTGCTCTGAGCCTCTAGGTGGCGCTATCCCGCTTCTGACACCACGTGTGGCAGGATGACAGAGGTTTGAGGCTCAGAGACAGTGGAAGGGGCAAAATAATGATCTTTATTAAACAAAAATAATCAAATAAACAGGCACAAGGGCCAACAAAAAGGTTCAAACAAAATACAGAAATGTAGGCTGGGCATTAGCCTTCACTACAGTTTCTTTTTCAAAAAACTAAACACCACACCACACCACACCACACCACACCACACCACACCACACCACACCACACCACACCAACAAAACTCACCCAAAAACTCCTCTCCCTAACAAAGGGATTCACCTGCCTTTTATAGTCTGTGGCTGGAGCCCAATTAACTAATAATTAACCATTAAACACTTAAGGCTCCAGCCACATTCTCACATGCATTTTTACAGGGAGGAATTTAACCCCCTCCCTGCCAATCCAAAACAAACAAGAATTCTAAGAAAAACAACAGTAACAATAACAATAATAAACACAAATTTATAGGGGCGAGCTAGCACCCCATCACAGGCAGTTACAGAAATAACGTTTTAGGATACCTGAGGCCATTGACGTATCGCATATCTATTATAATTATTTATTATAATAAATTATTATACATACGTATATTATACACGACTCTATGAGGTAAATCACCTTTAATACATTTTTCCTGCACTTCTGTGTGTACGAGCACGGTAAATGTTTGCTCTTCATGTTCAGAAAAACGTTAGAGAAAGAAGCTGTAATGCTTACGTGGCCATCTTGACTCGATAGCTCTATCCCACAATACCTAAGTTACTGTGCGCTTCGCAGAACCACACCTCAAACTCGCTTCAGTAGACTTATGAACCAGACGACCTGACGACTGGTCATAACGCGAAAACCCACCCTTGATAAACAAGATCAGGGCCAGAAGGACTTGAAGATGACGATTTCAATCACCGATTCCAAGATTTTATTCATATTTAGTTTGCTACAGGTAAGCACATTGCACATTACTATTTGTGTCGGTAGGCTGGGCTGTGATTTACACTGCGCCCCTGGT